>NC_133785.1:2936558-2944247 GCF_003597395.2 Chelonoidis abingdonii | reverse complement strand
TCCTTGTGATTATCTGGCTGAGGGGGTTTAAGCCTATGCAGAACAGCAGCGGGGACAGTGCATCACCTTGGTATATGCCGCACTTGATGGCCACTTGTGCAAGCTGCCTTGAGTTGACTAATAAGTTGACTTATTTATATAAATAAATCATCAAGACATATATCCTGGTTCGGGAGCAATCAATATTCCTTCCAAATCTTCCTCCAAACATCTTATTGATGGAGCCCTGCAGGCAAGAACATGACCCCAGTGGCCAAGAACATAATAGCACATTGCTGGTAAAGGCATCTCACACTGAAGGAATTTGAACTGCAGAAGAGAAGCTGGTATTGTACACCTTGATAATGGATAAACTTTTATTTCAGTGAAATAACATAAATTGATAATAAAATTCATTAGAAACTTTCAGATTTAAAAAGGCTTCAGATACAAAAATAATATAAAACCAGGCTACCAGGGACGATTTGTCTAAGTATCAACAAACCTGCTCTGGATATGCCCTTACTTCCAGATGTTCGGGATCCATGGATCCTATTTTGGCTCCCCAAACTCTATCTGACCTTTCTTTGTTTCCTCTGATGATTTTTGCTGTAAGAAGGGACATTTTAGCCTTTACATGGTCATATAGGTCTGTTTTATATTGGTGGATAATAAAAGGTGCCTACAAATGAAAGAAATCTACTTTTGAAAGCAGTTTATCATTAGGGTTTCATTTGCAAAGATAGAGCTCTCTCAACAATGTGTGTTTGAAAAAGTTTGTTACAGCAGCTGTCATGGAAGAGATTTCTGGAAGTAACAAAGAAGTCAGATAGAAATGCCTCCAAAATCAGTCTCTTATTGTAATTTGATCCTGAGGGTCAGTTCTAAGATTTATTTTACATCATCCTTTTGAGACTTGCACATTTCATTTCAATTGAGTTATTTACAGATGTTAGTTTGAATAAAAGTAATTTCTTTTTAAAGGCTAAATCCAATGACATCTATTGATGGAAATATATATAATGAAGAGCTGCTCTGAGGTATTCTAATTATGTCTTTTGAGTTCTATTTTCATGAAAGTCGCCCTGTACTGTTTAAATTGTATAATAACTTTTTATTAGGGGTGTCAAGCAATTAAAAAAATTAATTTTCCTGTTAAACAACAATAGAATACCATTTATTTTAAATATTTTTGGATGTTTATTATGTTTTCAAATATATTAATTTCAATTACAACACAGAATACAAAATGTACAGTGCTCACTTTATATTTAGTTTTCATTACAAATATTTGCACTGTAAAAACCAAGAAATTGTATGAAGTGAATTGAAAAATACAAGTACTATAGTGCAATCTCTTTATCATGAAAGAGGAACTTACAAATGTAGAATTATGTAAAAAAAACCTGCATTCAAAAATAAAACAATGTAAAACTTTAGAGCCTAGAAGTCCACTCAGTCCTACTTCTTGGTCAGCCAATCACTCAGACAAACAAGATTGGTTACAATTTGCAGGAGATAATGCTGCCTGCTTCTTTTTACAATGTCACCTGAAAGAGAGAACAGGCATTTGCATGGCACTTCTGTAGCTGGTGTTGCAAGATATTTACGTGCCAGATGCGGTAAAGATTCATATGTCCTTTCATGCTTCAACTACCATTCCAGAGACCATGGTTTCATGCTGATGGGTTCTGCTTGATAACAATCCAAAGCAATGCAGATTGATGCCTGTTCATGTTCATGTTCATGATCTGAGTTAGATGTCACCAGAAGAAGGCTGATTTTCTTTTTTGGTGGTTTGGGTTCCGTAGTTTCCGCATCAGAGTGTTGCTCTTTTAAGACTTCTAAAAGCATGCTCTACACCTCGTACCTCTCAGATTCTGGACAACACTTCAGATTCTTAAACCTTGGGTCAAGTGCTGTAGCTATTTTTAGAAATCTCACATTGGTACCTTCTTTGCGTTTTGTCAAATCTGCTGTGAAAGTGTTCTTAAAACAAACATGTTGGGTCATCATCCAAGACTGCTAAAACATGAAACATATGCAGAATGTGGGTAAAACAGAGCAGAGGAATACAGTTCTTCCCCCAAGGAGTACCGTCACAAATTTAATTGACACATTTGTTTTTTTTAACAAGCATCATCAGCATGGAAGCATGTCCTCTGGAATGGTGGCTGAAGCATGAAGCGGTATTTGCATGTTTAGCATATCTGGCATGTAAATACCTTGCAACACCAGCTACAAAAGTGCCATGCAAACGCCTGTTCTCACTTTCAGATGACATTGTAAATAAGAAGCAGGCAGCTGTATCTCCCATCAATGTAAAGAAATTTGTTTGTCTTAGTTATTGGCAGAATAAAAAGTAGGGTTGAGTGGACTTGTAGGCTCTAAAGTTGTACACGGTTTTGTTTTTGAGTGCAGTTATGTAACCAAAAAAATCTGCATTTGTAAGTTACACTTTCACGATGAAGAGATTGCACTTCAGTACTTGTATGAGGTGAACTGAAAAATACTATTTCTTTTGTTTATCATTTTTACAGTGCATATATTTGTAATAAAAATAATATAAAATGAGCACTGTGCACTTTGTACTCTGCGTTGTAATTGAAATCAATATTGAAAATGAAGAAAAACATCCAAAATAATTAATAATTCAATTGGTATTCTATTGTTATAAATGCAATTAATCACGATTACTTTTTTTAAACGCAATTAATTTTTTTGAGTTAATCACATGAGCTAACTGTGATTAACAGAAAGTCCTACTTTTTATGTCTCTTCATCAGATTCACTCCTTTCCCCACTCACCAACAAGTGACTGGAGAGTTTGAATGTTCCTCAGTCAAAATGCTTATACAGTCTGTATACTAATGTGAGAAGAACGGAGAATAAGCAGGAAGAAATAAAAATGCCAATTAATAAACACAACTATGATATAGCTGGTATCACAGAGACTTGGTGGATAATATACATGACTGGAATGTTGGTACAGAAGGGTACAGCTTGCTCAGGAAGGACAGGCAGTATACATTTGGACTGAGGTTGAGATGGAAATAGGAGACAGACTTGTTGAAAGTCTCTGGGTAAGGATAAAAGGAGTAAAAAACAAGGATGATATCATTGTAGGAATCTACCACAGACCAACTAACCAGGAAAAAGGGGTGAATGAGTTTTTTTTTAAAATAAGTAACAAAATTATCCAACGCATAGGACTTGGTGATGATGGGGGATTTCAACTACCCAGACATCCGTTTGGAAAACAACACAGCAGGGCACAGATTATCCAACAAGTTCTTGAAATGTATTTGAGACAATTTTCTATTTAAGAAGGTGGAGATAGGCACTAAGAGAGAGGCTGTTCTAGATTTGATTTTGACAAAAAGAAAGGAACTGGTTGAGAATTTGAAAGTGGAAGGCAGCTTGAGTGAAAGTGATCATGAAATGATAGAGTTCATGATTCTAAGAAATGATAGAAGGGAAAACAGCAAAATAAAGATAATGGATTTTGAGAAGGCGGACTTTAGCAAACTCAGGGAATTGGTAGGTAAAATTTCTGGGAAACAAGTCAAAGGAGAAAAACGGTTCAAGAAAGTTGGTAGTTTTTCAAAGAGACATTATTAAGGGCATAAGAGAAAACTATCCCACTGCATAGGAAAGATAAGTACGGCAAGAGACCGCCCTGGATTAACCAGGAGATTTTCAATGATCTGAAACTCAAGAGAGAGTCCTACAAAAACTGGAAACTAGGTCAAATTACTAAGGATGAATATAAACAAATAACACAAGTATGTAGGGACAAAATCAGAAAGGCCAACACACAAAACAAGATTAAACTAGCTAGAGATATATAGGATACCAAGAAAACATTCTACAAATACATTAGAAGAGGAAGACCAAGAACAGGGTAGGCCCGTTACTCAATGAGAGAGGAAAAACAGTCACAGGTCATCGTTCTGAATTTTCTTTTCCTTTAGTGAACTGCAGCTTAAATCCCTCATCTAGAAGGAGAGTTTTATGGGACTCCATTCCATTCCAAGAAAGGTGATGGCTAGATGCTGCAGAATTAACTGGGGTGTTGGTAGGGTCCAAACCTTTAGGCCATCCTTGCCTAGCACTGGATGGCCCTGATAAGCAGGGTTAAGTAGCCTCCAAGGACTGGTGCTACCCTAAAGTGGAGATTTATCATTCAAATTCCACAATATGCTCCTTTCTAAAAATAGACATCAAAGCCACCACCATGAACAGACAGAGGCTGATCTATAGAAAGGCTGAATCTGTTAAAGCAAGAACTGATGACAATATTGCCAACTTCAGGCCTTATTAGCAGCCTGGGTAAGCATGCACTGTGCTGGCCTTCCTGGTACTAAAATGAAACAAGCAGTTCACTGGGTGTGACCCCCCTCTATCTTCAACAGCTGCAGCAACAGGACTTCTTATTTAGGTGATTAGACGCACAAATGATTAGTCAAGTAATTACATCTGTTTTGTTTAACTTACAGCCTATACAATTTTGAATTTAAACTCACTTATCTGTGTCATTCAAGAATATTATACAACAAATAGAAGTAAGTAAACCCATTAACTGTCATATTAGGTGATGTACAAACATACAGTCTCTGCCATAAAGAGCTTACAATCTAAGTATAACAAATTCTGTAAGTACCTCTGGACTTCATTGCTTTGAACTAATTTCAACATATTAGCTTTGTAAAAACTATAGTGTAGAAAAATAATTCCAAATATTAACCATGAAAATGCAACATTTGCTTATGAAGCAGAAATGCAACTAGAATAAGTTAAGGCTGAAATTCTCAATGCCTTTACGTGCAAAAAAAGACAAATTTCAGCAGAATAACTGTGAAGCTGCTGCAATGGGTCAGCAGTGCACAAAACTGCTGCAGTACTTTATTCTGTGGAAACCAGGTGAGGGAATATGGATTGGAAGTCCAAGACTGAATTTGGTGAGGCCATACATTTATAGATCCACTGACCCACAAACTGCAATACTAGAGGTCACATCTGCATATGGAAATTGTATGGTGGGCCATGAATGCTCACAAAATTGGGAGTTGGGGTGCAGGAGGGGGTGAGGGTTCTGGCTGGGGGTGTGGGCTCTGGGGTGGGGACAGAAATAGACTCATAAACTCATAGGTCAGAAGGGACCAATATGATCATCTAGTCTGACCTCCTGCACAAAGCAGGCCACAGAACCCTACCCCATCCACTTCTATAACAACCCCTAACCTATGTCCGAATTATTGAAGTCTTCAAATTGTGGTTTGAAGACCTCAAGCAGCAGAGATTCCACCAGCAAGCGACCCATGCCCCACACTGTAGAGTAAGGCGAAAAACCTCCAGGGCCTCTGCCAATCTGCCCTGGAGGAAAATTCCTTCCCGACCCCAAATATGGTGATCAGCTAAACCCTGAGCATGTGGGCAAGACTCACCAGGCAGCACTAAGGAAAGAATTCTCTGCAGTAACTCAGATCCCATCCCATCCAACATCCCATCACAGACCATTGAGCAGACTTATCTGCTGATAATCCAAGATCAATTGCCCAAATTAAACTATCCTATCATATCATCCCTTCCATAAACTTATCAAGCTTAGTCTTAAAGCCAGATATGTCTTTTGCCCCCACTACTCATACTCCTTGGAAGTCGCACGGGTCTCCATCTATCATCCTCTAATGGTTGGAACCGTTGTCTCATTTCACGTCTAACTTCCTAATTCCAGTTTATAGCAATTTTCGTTGTTATATTAAGTTAGCCTCTCAATATCATACCCTTACCTAACGCTCAGCCGCCCAACATGTTAAATCTCTAATTTCCCATCTCTTAGCACAGAGCGGTGGATATCCCCCGCACGTCGTTTTGGCCTAGGACCCTAAACAGGCCAAGCTGATTTGAAGTCTTTATAAGGACAGGTTGTCCATTTTCTCCCGATTCTGTAGACCATACCTTGCACCCCCCGTTCAGTTTGAATGTGCACTACTTTTCTTAAATGATAGAGGAACCCAGAACGCAACCGTAATAGGTGAAGGTCAACACAGGATCTAATATAAATGGTATAACACCACCTCATTATATTCTGCCTGTACATGTCCCTGTGAATCTAAAACGACAGTTGACCTTGTTAAAACCAGCCATGATCCGCAATTTGGAGGTCATGTTCATGAGATCAACAATATCCAACGGTGGATATCTCTCACCTTGTATGTTTACAATGATGTGTACCCAATGAATTATATACTAAAATTCATTTAGTTAATGTATTCTTTAGTGATGCCCCTTACTTATACCAACTATTAAATATTTATCTATTATTCCCTCCCTAGGTTTCCAAGGTAATCCAGATCATATGAACTGTATGGATAGTTCCTTTTCTCTGTTACGAATACACAAACAGCTTCTAGTGTATTACACCGAAATTTATTCGCATTACCTCCTTTGTGACAATAAAGGTCAGTAATAAAAGAGTAATAGATTGGTACACCACAAAAAGATTACGGTTGGGAATACCTTAGTAACTATTCAGATGACGTTACACTTAAGTACGAAAGATTGGAGTTAGCTGTTAAAAGTTAACTTATAACCTAATTCTAATTATATCCTTTTTCAATTTACCTAAAATCCATGTGGACAGTGTCAATTTGCTTACTGAAGTACAAAGGTAAATAGAGAATCTACTGCCATTTAGTTGTCGAGATATATGTCACCTTACTTAGAAGGAGACGGAGTAGGTTGGTCTGAACGTTATTTGCTTAAAAAAATTGTCTGTAATTTGTCCATTATTGTAAGTATAATCCCACTTTTCCTTGGATTTTTTCAAGACCTTATTACAGATGTCAATAAATATGTATAGTTAGCATCACATCATCATTCCTTTTGACTTGATTAGAGATAGAAATATGTTAGAAATTTCCAGTCGATAAACTGTAAAAATGAGGTTTAACAGATGACCCAGATTAAAATTATTTGTAACCGGGCTTGCAATCTTCATGCGACAGGTATCATTAAATATTCTTGGAGGAGATTGTCGGCGATACCCCGATTTTGTCCAATAAGAGTATCAGTTCTCGGCTTCAACTAAAGATCCGTAAGCCGGCGTGAGTATCAATAAACTATCATCCCTTCCCAATTTATCATTAACTTTTACATAATACCCTTAAGTACCTCACATCTGCTTATTAAGCCCCTGACCGGAAAATACTTATTTAGAATTTGGGAAATGCTAGTTATATATTAATCACATTTTACTCGTAGTCACATATGAAGAGAGGGGGCTAAGCTCGGCAAGGAGTGAGGTAGGCAGGCGGGGCGTGAGGATCAAGCTGGGGATGTAGAATAAGGATGGGCTGAGGACTGAGGGTGGGCCCGCAGGGGATTGCTCAGGCTAGGGAGAGGGCTTTGACGAGGGCATGGAGGGGATCAGGGTCCTGGGTAGAGGGTTTTTGTGTGGAGGAGAGTGTCACAGGGTGCAGGAATCTGCGGCAGGAGCTACACTGAGCATCCAGGAAGACCCCAGTGTATGTACCATCCAGATACTAAAGAGGTGTAAAGAACATCTGCATGATTGCCAAATCGGTGGAGGGAAAAATGAGTTAATTGAACAAGGCTTCTCAGGAATGGGAGTAGGTTTGCATGTGGGGAAGGGGAACGGGTTGAGGAGCATGGGCTGACATACATATAGGAGAGCCATCGGGGGGA
>NC_133785.1:2932171-2936533 GCF_003597395.2 Chelonoidis abingdonii | reverse complement strand
CTTCCACCTCAGATGTGGTAATATCCACCTCCATATCCTCATTCCCATTTATCATCCTTCCATCATCCCTAAGCTCCTCATTAGCCTTATTAAAGACTGAGGCAAAGTACTTATTTAGATATTGGGCCATGCCTAGGTTATCCTTAACCTCCATTCCATCCTCAGTGTATAGCAGGAGGGGGCTACAGGCTAGGGCAGGGGTTGAGGTACGGGGCGGGGGAGTGAGGGCTCCAGCTGGGGATGTAGCCTCCAGGATGGGGCTGGGGATGAGGGTTGGGGTGCAGGAGATTGCTCCCGGCTGGGACCGAGGGGTTTGGAGGATGGGAGGGGGATCAGGGCTGGGTCAGGGGGTTGTGGTGCAGGAGAGTGTCAGGGTGCAGGATCTGGGCGGCGCTTACCTCAAGCAGCTCCCGGAAGCAGTGGTATGTCCCCCTCCAGCTCCTACACAGAGGTGTATCCAAGCAACTCTGCATGTTGCCCTGGTGGCAGGTGCCACCCCTGCAGCTTCTATTGACCAAGGTTCCCAGCCAATGGGAGATGTGAGGTTGGCATGTGGGGCAGGGGCAGGTTGCGGAGCCCCCTGGGTGCCCCTACATATAGGAGCCATAGGGGGGACATGCTGCTGCTTCCAGGAGCCAAGGCACATGCAGAGTAGGGCAAGCCCATGACTCTGCTCTCGAGGGAACTCAAGGGCCAGATTAAAACATCTGAAGGGCTGGATGAACCCCCCAGGCCGTAGTCTGCCCACCTCTGCTGTAGTGGCTACTCCTGCAACAGTGTCTGTGAAGCAGCTCCATCCTGGCTGAGGCTAAGTGCTTAGAGAATGCCCACAACTACCATATAATACAGTATACAATATTCTTTCTGGATTTTTCTTCTTTGAAAATGGCTCCGAGTGGTCTTCTCTCTTATAATTCTAGCCTTCTCACTTTTTACATCTCTTCCCTTTCCCCATTTCTGTTCTTTCCTCTCTGTTCTCTTTTTTCTTGCATGTGTTCTCTTTTAGCTATCTCTTTTGATTGTTCTTCCTTTCATTCCTGTTGAAGTGACAGTGCAATCTTATAGATTAAATGAAAAATCCTGCTCACGATTTTGTGCAATTACTTATGATTTGTGTGTTGTCTTTCCCCATCACTTATGGTACTTCACTGTTTCATATTACATTGTGTGCTCAAGCAACAGATTTCTAACTTGTAAACTGGAAAATCATATCATATGTACACTGGGTTGCATAACATATCATCAAGTGACTCCTGACACTGATACTTCTATATTAATTCACTCACTCTATAAAACCTTTCATTCTCTTAAAAGGTGAGTACACTGATGCAGCAAAATGAAGAACCATTTGTTATATAATATACTGCCTGGTAACACTGATTTGAGGTCAAAAGCTATTACAGTGAAATCTGCCTTGAGCCACTCCTCAAAGGACCAATAACATCTGGTCCTTATTCTTCTAATAAAGGTGCAGCACAATTATATTCAAAATATTTGTGTGATCTCTTAAGACAGGAGGTTGTTTAGGAAAGATGGCTTCAGGTACAGGCTTCATTGTATTTCCCTGGACTTCAGATATCTAACATTTATACTGGGAGGATTAGATTCTCCCTACCTGGCATAGGTAGGTTCAAACTGCAATGGATCTGAACTCTGCATGGACCCACAGCATACTTTTTGCAGTGTGCACACAGACGTGATATGGATGCCTAAGGGGTAAGAGTGGCAGACAAACAACTGATGGTTGAAGTGGTGGAGGTGAAAGGTAAGTAGGGAACTAGAGGACGGTTAGAAAGTCCAAGTCTGGAAAGAAAGGATAATCATCTAGCAGTACAGGCCACTCCTAAATACAATCCAAGCAATAAATCCATATTAATGTAGCTACTCCCCATAACAGGGAGGATGGAGGCAGGGAGTCACAATGCTGGAAAGGTGATTTTGTATGTAGGAAGATAGAATCCACAGAGGGAAGCAGTCTGGGGAGCAGCAAGGTTCAATTCTGTGCAGCTTGCAAGTTTCAACCACTTGTATGCTATGCCAGGATACAAGTCACTAGCAATTTCTAATAATTTTTCATAAACCCAAGGACAAAGCATTTCATTAGTTTGGAGCAAAGGTGCCTCTAGCAAATATGTTTCATGGCTTTCAACAACTGCCTGCTATTACCAAGGTTTTAATTATCATATCATATCTTCAGAAAACACCCCTGTAGTTGGAATACATGCAAAGTTAAATTAGTTCAATGTCTTCCCCGAAGTCTGACTCTCAAACTCAGGGGTTCTCAAACAGGGGTTGCCGCTTGTGTACGGAAAGCCCCTGGCGGGCCAAGCCAGTGTGTTTTCGTGCCGCATCCGCAGGTCTGGCCGATCGCGGCTCCCACAGTCCACGGATCGCTGTTCCGGGCCAATGGGAGTGCTGGAAGCGGTGCGGGCCAAAGGACTTATTATCTTCATTACCTCTAAAATAATACAGGGTGTCAATGCATGGTCAATTTTTCTAATACACTAATCCTGACTTAGTAAGGTTAAGATTTTGTCATGGTTATTTTTAGTAAAAGTCATGGACAGGTTATGGGCAATAAACAAAAAATTTACAGGAGCCATGATCTATCTGTGATTTTTACTGAAAATAACCAGGGAAGGGCTGAGGGAAGGGAGAAATGACAGCTGGAGCCCCATCAGGAGGAACTGACAGCCCAAACCCCACTGGCACAGCCCCAGCTGCAGCCATGGGGATTAGGGCACGGGGTGGGAGGTGCACAGCCCTGGCTCCAGCCCTGGTCGCAGCCATGGTTGGGATGCAGCACACAGCCCCGGCTCTGGCCCCCGCCGCTAACAACTCATAGACTCATAAACTCATAGGTCAGAAGGGATCAATATGATCATCTAGTCTGACCTCCCGCACAAAGCAGGCCACAGAACCCTACCCATCCACTTTTATAACTTTTATAACAACCCCTAACACATGACTGAAGACCTCAAGCTGTAGAAGTGGTCAGTGAGGGCTTGTAAAGTCATAGAATCTGTGATTTCTGTGACCATATCGTATCCTTACATATCAGGCATCAAATTTCTCTCTAATAAAAATAAAATGGCAGAGAACAAAAGTTCAATAGTTTAAAACGTTCACTAGATTTATTTTTTTTTTGGCATGCGGGCAAAGAGGGTGAGAAGGATAATATTTTTTTTCCAATGTAGCAGAGCTAGCTGCATAAAAAGTTGATATTATCAGATGCTGAATACATTTAAAAGGAGCCCTTTAAATTAAATTTCAGACATCAGTTCAATTTAGATGGTGACATTGGAGGCAATTTTCTTCATTTGTGGTGAGGATAAGTCCTGTCAGCTTGCAGAGTGACATTTAGTAATAAATCTAAAACAAGACAAGGAAAAAGGAGGAAAAGAAGAAAATAGCTTTAAAAAGCTTATGGGATAAACTCTGATCTCCATCTCTTTCAACCCATTTTCTCATAGTGAATCAATCTTCAGGGCAGATAAAAGAAAATGATTACTCAGACTATTTTACCTTGACGTTCATGTCTTTTTATTGAGAAAAATTAAATTGCTGAAAAAATGCTGTCTAAATCTCTCACTTAATTGTAAGAATCCATATAGCCAATACTGCAATTTTCTGCTCTGTGACTTCATGGATTACACCACAGCGGCAATAAGAGACCTACGCAGGAGAGGTGGGTCAGTGAATAGGGCAAAACGCAGGAGACTGGCAGATCTGGGTTTTACAGGCACTGTGGACTAGTGGAATAAGCAATGTGAGGCAAGTGAGGAACCCTTGAGATTAAATCCCAACCACTAACTGACTGTGTGACCCAGAGCCAGGTGATTGATTTCATTGTGTGTAAGTTTCTCCAACTATAAAAATCATAACAACAATACCTTCCAGGGAATTGTCAGAACTAACATATTCCATGCAAAACGTTTAACATGTAAAATACTAAAACAGTATTATTCTATTTCTGGCTCTGTCAAAATGAATTGCTGTCAGACATTGGTTAAATCATTGGTGTGCCTTGGTCTCAGAGCTCATGGAGGAAGACATTACATTCCAGGGTCTCACATTGTGGATATGGCAGTATCTTACAGGGAGGCAGTTGGGTCTTGGGCTACGTCTACACTGCAGGATAATATCGAATTAGCTATAATCAGTCTAATAAAACTGATATTATTAAGTTGACTGTGAGTGTCCACACTAGGCATGTTAATTCGATAATCTGCGTCCATGCTCCATGGCTAGCGTCGATTTCTGGAGCGGTGCACTGTTGGTAGCCTTTCCGTAGCTATCCCATAGTTCCCAGTCTCCCCCGCCCCTTGGAATTCCAGGTTGAAAGCCCAGTGCATGATGGGG
>NC_133785.1:2872395-2932071 GCF_003597395.2 Chelonoidis abingdonii | reverse complement strand
GGGTACAGCCTTAAATCGATTTATCGGCCATTAAACCGATTTAAAGGTGTAGCGTAGACCTGGCCTTGCAGATCACCAGTAAGACTGGTTTTAATTCTGGCATCGTGGATACATGTGAGCTCTATATTAAAGTGGCAGCGATTTTATTTCTCAAACTATTCATTGCTATATGGCACTCTGCAAATGTCTGATTGTTTCTTGTACAGAAGATACATTTGGGAATTTGAACATTACTTACTACCACCTGTTGCCATATCATTTATCTATATATTATGGGATACTGGTTGGAAACTGAATGGCAAGGGCAACTGTATCCCTTGAGCCTTTACGAATTTGGGTCAGATACAGAGATTCCTTTAAACCTTTAATGTTCAGCAGATTTTCCACAGGTATCCAGAAATGGCTTCAGCAAAGAAAGCGCAGTGAATTCTACATCTAAAATCTCATTACAACTTCAAAAGAGTATGTGAGTAATTAGTACAACTAAAAGATACATGTTTCTTTAACAAAGATCTGCAGTGCCCAGAGGAACAAGATTATTGGGGCAGGATTATGAATTGAAACCAAGTGAAAAACTGGATATACAATAGGACCCATTCTCAAGGACCCATCTGTGATTGTTTTAGGTCTCCCAATTAATAGTGTGGCCTTTTGAGAACATTAATCTTTAATAGCACATTTATTAGTAGCAGCACAGCCATTACTAGCTGAGAATGGAAAAAAGAAACACACTGTACTTGGCACAAGAGAGTTTGGGATACAGATGAAAGGGGAGAAATTAATGTTTCAAACTAAAACTCAACAAGGGAGATGAAAAGCTAACATATCTAGATTTTTGACTTCTTGTTACTAAGATCTCAGATAAGGTATATTCACCAGTTGTAACAGTAAAACAAATTTTTACCTTTTTTTTTTTTTTTTTAGTTTTACACAAGATGCTGATTGCAAAAACCTCCAGAGAAGGACTATTAAAAATTTAAAAAAAATGCAGACTTAGACAACCCTTCCCTGCAAAAGAAAGATGCACCTGACCACCCCCCAATTTAAGACTGTGTTACAAGGTCTATAACCAAAATAATACCAGATAAGCAACAATGAAGTGTCAGTTGCCTAAGAATAACTTTGTAGTGTTTGTGATGGAAAATATCCCATACAGATTTGAGCACTGCAAATTCATTTTGTTATTTTCATTTTTGTATATTTTATCATTTTGAAAAACAAATATTATTTTGGGAAGTTCTGATATATACCATTTTAATTTCTGTAGCTTTCACCTTATAATTGACATAAAGAGACAGGTATATCATTGCCAACACACGTGATTCTCACAATATTTCAGTGCTTTTCTTAAAGCCCAGCTCCTTGAGACAAAAATTTGAAAAGATGGACGCTAAAGACTCAAAATACAAAAGCCAAATAAAAAGAAACCAGAATGTATTTTGTAAAAATCTCATGATTTTTAAGCCAACCTCATTATTTTGGGGGGGACCTGAATGCCTGGGATTGATGACACTGAATTTTTCCATATCTCTGGGTACATGAACACACTGAGACAAAAAGTGTCTTCCTGTTACTCTCTACTCATTGTTCAGCTATTAGGAAGCTGTACATCTCTTCATAGGAACAGAAATGTAGGTCTTACATACCAAAACACTTTGATTTCTGCTAATCCTTGCACCTTGATATCCTCTTCCCAACAGAAATCTATACTTTATCACTTCGAAGAAGGGCTAGTTCTAGGGATTCTGTTGTCAAAGGAAAATCAGCAGATGTGTACCCCTTCCCCCATACAGTTATTAAAAGTTTGGTGCCCTAGAAGATTCCTATGTGCCTATATACTACTTCTTCCAGCCCTGCTCCAGAGAAAAGTGGCATCCCATCCCAAAATGCATGCAGTCAGTCACACAATACTGTGCCATGAAGAGAATGGAGAGGAGTGGGGATAAAGAAAGGTGGATGAAGAGGGTTGAAAGCTCTTGTAACTGAAAATGTTATTCTCATTCATGTCTGTTTTTTTTTAAAAAAAAGTCTTACTAAACAATTTGCCACAGTAAGTTAAAATAATTCATTTCACATGAAAGTGTTAATAGTTCTTTCTTGTGAGAGATACTGGCTACAAAGAAAAATCTGATTGTGACATATTTCTTATAAGTGCAAACATTTTTTAAAAGATCAAATTATTTTAAAACTTGAATGTTAAAAGACTGCTTAAGGAGACACCACCATTGTCCACTCTCCCTGTAAACAACCTGTATGCAGTGTAATGCATTAGCTCTGTGATCCCTAACCTAGAATATTAACCAAGTATCATCAGCCCTTGATTTAATTTTGACGATTAAATATAAAACTTTATTAATCTGCATTTTAGTTGCACAACCAGAAAAGACTGCAATGTCTTTGGATAGATGAATTCCTTCAAATATATCTGACATACAAAATAACTGTCAGCTTAACCTTCTCAAGCTGGGAAACAGCATGGTTTAGATGCAAAACTGCCTCACAGAACCCACTTTAAGTCACTTAATTGCTTGTGAAATCCAGTGATTCATGAACAATATCCCTGCCCTCACAGAAGTTCTTCTGTATGTGATTTAATGCTTACAGTCATCATTTTGCTGCAACATTGTTCTTAATTAGAAACAACTCAGTATAGGAGACACTGTGTGAGAGCCTGCAGTGAGGTCTGTGGTTAAAAAATCTAAAGGGTGACATATTTTAGAGAACAGTGCAGGCTGCGTGTCAAGGTACACTGTGCTGAAGGGATAATGTAAGAATTAAAAAGAAAGACAGATAAAAGAGTCCAAGGCTGAGCCAATTAATTCAGAATATCCAATGTCAAGAATTTTCACTTATTGTGCAAACTATGTTGAATCACACACATACTGTGTTCTGCCCAATATGGTCTCTGTCCTCAATCTTTATTCTTTTATATCTACTTTTTAAATGTCCTTTACTTTCATAGCCATTACAGTACAAATCATTTAAGAAAGGATCTGATTTAAATTGAAAGAAGCAAAGACATTTTGAGTAGTATGCAACACAGTATATTTTCCAGGGAAATAATAAGGTAATATAATACCTAGGCATAACAGTATTACTTAAGGACTAAGAGGACAACTTTTACCCAGAATCTTGCTGTTATGTTTAATTAGGACTTCAGTATTATTTTTAGACTTACTTTGAAAAAAAAAAGATAATTCTATGTTACAGTCCACATACATGAATGTGCTTATATACTTGGGCAAATTTCTCTCTCATTTACATCTGTGCAATCCCAGCAAAGTCAATTCCCATTTCACCATTATAATTTAAAGCAGAATTTGTCCCCTGATGTATATACTGTGCTGGAAAGAAAAGTTAGGTCTGTACAAAACACAATAGGTATAAATATAGTAAAATAATTGTTTCTACAAGCACACTGAGGTTTCTTTAAAATACAAAATTACTTCATACATTGTCACACAAAGATCTCAACTGTGTGTTTTTGAGTAGCATTTGCACAGCTAGCCAAATTATTGTCTTTTCCTACTTCCAAACAGGAGCTAATTCTATTATTTTCTAATGGTATAATTTCCTTAACTTGCAGTGGAATTGTCACAAAATCCTGGCTAAGCAGGGCATGACCTTACTATGAGGTGAACTGAGGGGCCATTAGGACCCAGAGTGCAGAAAATTGTGTCTGCTGCTGGTGCATGTGTGTTCTCTCTGCTCTAGATGCACAGAGATGGTGAAGTGCTGTGCTGGAGGAAGGAGGGCATAAGAGACTTAACAGATAGGCAGGGGAAAAGGTGAGAGGGAATAACAGAAAGCAGCAGGAGCTACAGGGAGAGAGAGGAGGAGAAGCCTCTTATGTACCTCTCTAGCATCCCCAGAAGTCTGGACTGATTAACACCAGCTTCTCAGAGAGCTTCCCATTTCCTGATGCTTCCCGGAACCCACCTGAAGAAAACAGGCAGTCAACTGAAGTAGTAGGAGCCAGTTAGGTCCTTAAGACACTGATATCTTCCCTCACTCAGCTTGCTTATTTGTTCCCTTCAATTGAGTGTTGAGAGCCACTATAGCTGGCACAGAACAGCAGTCATGAGTGAAAGAAGAAAATGCCCCTCTGGGGCAGCATTCAGAAAAAGAAAGAAAGCAAAGGAAGCTTTTCTATCTAAGCAGGAAAGAGCTCTCCTGAGATACATAACACAAATGTTCACAGGTGAGCTTCTGGCCCCAGTGAGGATGTGAGTGGTGAGAGAGATCTCGCTGATCTTCCAGTTAGTCAGAGTGCAGGTGACCTGGCAGCTACTGCAGATCCATATATTCCATCTCAAATGGATGTAACCATGCACATTCCTGAAGAAAAGTGTAATCAGAAGAGAGTGTGGTGGAGGCGCAAGAAACAGCTTTGCTGCTGAGTTTATTCCTTAAAGTCTAGATGATCCAGGGACTGTGGACCCACTTGAGCAGTAGCCTGAGGGACTTCCTTGTACTGCATGGGCCACAGCAAGTGAAAAACTTCATGTTCCCCAAAGACAATATGAAGAAGTTTCCATTTCCAACACATTTACTGTGGTGTTGAATCCCCCATAATGTGACAAAGTGGAAGGCCATGGCTTATGTAACTCAAAAACCAGAATGCTGCATTCCCGTTACTGTTTTGTTGCAAACTCTTCAGTCTAATGTTCCAGCCACATGGTTCTACAGGAACAAAGGACTGGAAAATCTGGCTAGAAATCTGGCATGCATGAGAAGGTCAGCAAATCACCAGAGGCATTCCATAGGTGGACAAGAGCTTGAGATGAGACTAAGGGTTAAAGGCCACCATAGATGATCAGCATTCAAGAGAAGATTGCATCAGAGTTCTCTTTTACTGGCAAAAATGTTCTGAAAAAGGCTCATTGCCACATTGTGAGGAATGCTTGCTACAAAAACCTAGCACTGGTGGCACTTCAGATCAGCTGCTATGTAGCAAACAATGGAACTTCTTTAAAAATTTGGAAGCTGTGGCTTTGATGCTGTACTCCAGGAGCATCTAAGAAGAAGTCACCACCAAGAAGATGTAACACACACCTTGGACCTTTGGAAAACTATCAAAATGATGATGCATACAGTTTTACTGCACACAATGTTCACAGAAGATGTGCATTGCCGATTCTGAAGTCAGAAGAGATTACTGTCTGATTATTCTGGGACTGAACACTGAGCATCAGTCTGTGCAGGAACAAATGACTTTAATGGGTGTATTTGTTTTTAACACAATGAACTAGTGGAAAATGTCCTTTTTGCAATGGTGAACTGGTCAGAGAGCATTTTCTAGAATTTTATTGTCATGATATACTCAGGAGCTGGTATGACAATATGTGCTTTCTTAAAAGCTGGAAGATACAAGGGATTGCGATAGACTGACATGAGTGATCAGGGCTAAATAATGGGGCCAACATGAGCAGAAAAAGTTGCAGACACGGCTATCCGAGAGTTAAACCTTGAGCTTTTTTTTGTCCCATGCAGTTCTCTGATTCATTGAACTTGGTGTGGTCAGCATGCAGGCGATCAGGCGTTCATAGTGAGAGCTGCTGAATTTATTAATGTCATTCAAAGTATCTATATGTATTTTTCTCTGCATCATTCTCATTTCAATGGCAAATTTTGACGCACATATGTGGTTGTACCATCCCTTCTAGACACTGAAGACCACCTGAGGTGCCCACACAATGGAAAGTCACACGTGGTCCTAAAGCGATAAAGCTTATTGAAACACCAATACTGGAAGGATAGATGATGCCATAGTTGCCATTTATGGAGGATAATGCTATGACAGGAACGTGTTCGTGGTCGGGAACAGTGCAGGGGAAATGGTATTACCAGAACACTACATAACTTTCAAATTTCTGTGGTGGCCTTTAGTGTTGTGGCAATGACATACATGTTTTGAAATAAAAGTTTAAACAAGGGACTCCAAGGTGTTGACCTTGATTTATATCTGGAAGCAATGGATTAACTGGACAAGCAAAAGTCATACCTACAGTCTTAATTACCGGTCAGTATGAGGGATTTCAAAATGTTCTGAAGAGTGCACAGAAGTTGGCATGAGGAACTTCAACTGAAGCATATTTTCCCATCCATTCAAGAGATATAAGAGTCATCGCAAGAAGAGACATTTTGATTACAGAAGTCCAAGATAATCCCTTAAGAGACCCCAAACAACAATTCAAGTTTTACTCTTTAACCAGGTGCCTAGATTTGTACAATACAGGTCAGTTTGAAAGAACATTTTTCACGCAGCTCCAGGAACACAGCAGCTATATATTGGGATGTTGTGGTATGATATTCCAAAACTCCTCACCTTATCAGTGAGTGAGTGGTGAGGAGATGCCTGATCTTCCAGATTAGTCAGAAGTTCTGGTGACCTGGCAGCTACTGCATCGCGATCATTAGCTTTATCTCAAGATGTAAAACCATGCACATTCCTGAAGAAAAGATGTAGAATGCAGCAGGAAGAGTAGTGGTGGAGGTGCGCAAAGACAACAGCTGCGCTGAGTTTAGTTCCTTAAGTGCTAGATGATCCAGGACAGGAAGCAGTTCAAATCTTTGCGACCAAGAAGGCACGGAAAGCACCACTTTGATTATTCAATCAGATAAAAATGCCAGTGTTTACTATGCAGACAAGAAAGGTTACATTTGCTGTACAGGCGTTTGAAAGTTAAGTGTTACTTAAAAATTTTGAACATGGCATTTCAAGTTGTTAGTTCTCCTTTATTGGGGTAGGTAGCAGAGCAGTACCATGAGAGGAGTAGAACAGGAAGAAGGCAGAACTGAGACCTTTCAAAGTTTTGGCCCGAGCAAGGGAGCATTGGAGTATCATTTGAGTTCTCTGTCTCAGGTGCCAAAATGTTGTAGGCTGGCCCTGTGGCTAAGTATCACAAACTTTGATACATATAAATTATAAAACACACACACACACACACACACACTCAGCAAGATTTTCAAAAGTGACTAATGACTTTGCATGTCTCTAGTTTTGGTGCCCAACTTGAGGCACCTATTTAATAGCAGCTTGATTTTAAGAGGGTGGATAGTCAGCACTTTCTAAAAGCCAAGAAAATAAAAATCCCTAGTCACATCTGAAAATTTTAGCTACACACAAACATATTGCTATAAAATGTGTTCATATAATGCGAGTTGTCCAAAACCTTGACAGCATCTTCCCCACCCCTTTCGTACTCAGACTTTGCGGATACAGCAGTGGCCCACCCTTTCCCCAGAGATATTTGCAGAGGAGAGCAGTTGCACGAGTGAGTATCACAGCAGCACTTCAGTGCCAGTAGGGCTCCCTTGTAAAAAAAGCAAAGAAATAAAACCTTAAATTATGGAGTCCATGACTTCCAAGAACCCTGTGACAAATGTGCCATGAGAGAAGAATTAGACAACTATGGAACAATATAAAAGCAACTAAACATCAATTGTTACTTGGGACTCCTGGGAGTCTCCATTAAAATGGTCTTAGTCTGAACTCAAGGAATGTATATGGGGAAAAAATAAAAGATCACCATCTGTGATGTAAAATCATGGATTATCCTATTTTATTACACAACTGTACTCAAAAAGGGTGATACATGCATACACCCACATCCTCCTCTGTTGATTTCAGGTCCATAATCCCCATTCAAAATAGTCCTTACTATAGTCCTGCTAACGGCTTCTGAAGACAAAAGTTGTTTTTAAACATGTCTTGTTAGGTCTCTGATTCAGCCTGCTTATCTGAGGCTGTTGAGGCTTTGTGCTTCAGTTCCACAAGTGGCTCAGTCATACAGTACATGATCTGTACAGTAGGGTACATCCCCCAGGACAGTTCATGAATGATTCAAATCATTAGTTAAAGCTAATAGTGGAGAAAAACCTATTGTTAGAGCAGTCATTCCAGTGACAGTAGTGCCTACAGCGATTATATGAACTCCAGTTGATTTCTTCCCTCTAAAGAAGTGTTAAGTGCAGAAGCAAGCACTCATTCTTCCTTTACCATTTCTTGGCAGCCAATCAGCTGTGTAGGGTGAAAGCATAAACCTCAACCTGGAGGCATACATGAATACAGCTGCCTCGTCTAGCCTACACAAAAATAATACAGTCAATTGATTCCATACAATGGAAAAGGGAAGTAAAAGCCAATTTTCCTAAGGGTGTTGAGTTTATTTACTGATGTGCATTGAACCCCAGTAATTATTTATTTAGGTATTTATTTCCTAAGTTAGGCCTAAATTCTGAAATTTAGGAATTACACAAACAGGAACAATGGATGCCCTCACTTATTTTTATATTTTAAATGCATCTGTTGGCACTTTGAGGTACATGAATAAAATATAAAACACAGGCTGGGAAAAATCCTGCTATCCACAGGCCTGGGACAAACGAAAGTATTAATTAGGCAATTAGCAGGACTTCTGCGGACCAGACAAGGGCAGAAATGGATTCTGGGGTTAAGATAGGTGACAGCAGACAACAGAACTGAGCAGCTCCAGGTCTGCGTGTGCACATGTGTAGCCCAGGGCAGGGGATGGGGAGAGCAATAGAAAGGAGCTGATAGCCAGAGAAAGCAAGGACCAGCATAGCTGAATTTAATCAACATGCCTTGGGAGAATGGGATAGGGAGAACTGCACTGCTGAGCATCCCTCAGTCTCAGCTTGAATGTGTTGCTTGTTGGGTCTGCAGTGAACAGGATTAGAGATCAGGTCTGGGCTAGTAAACTGCAGGCAGGCAGCTCAAAAATCAAAGCCAGTTATCTTTGCTAGAGCAGCAAGCAACAGTTCAATTTTCCAGGCAAGCCAAAGTAGGCAGTGCAGCAACTTCTAAGGCCCTAAGAACATAAGACTGGCCATATTCGGTCAGAGCAAAGGTCCATCCAGCCCAGTATCCTGTCTACCGACAGTGGCCAATGCCAGGTGTCCCACAGGGAGTGAACCTAACAGGTAATGATCAAGTGATCTCTCTCTCCTGCCATCCATCTCCACCCTCTGACAAAAACAGAGGCCTAAGACACCAGTCCTTACCCATCACTGGCTAATAGCCATTAATGGACTTAACCTCCATGAATTTATCCAGTTCTCTTTTAAACCTGTGTTATAGTCCTAGCCTTCACAACCTCCTCAGGCAAGGAGTTCCACAGGTTGACTGTGCGCTGTGTGAAGAAGAACTTCCTTTATTTGTTTTAAACTGCTGCTGCCATTAATTTTCATGGTTGACCCCTAGTTCTTGTACATTATGGGAATAAGTAAATAACTTTTCCTTATATCACTTTCTCCACATCCTCATGATTTTATATTACCTCTATCATATCCCCCCTCTTAGTCTCCTCTTTTCAAGCTGAAAAGTCCTAGCCTCTTTAATCTCTCCTCATATGGGACCCTTTCCAACCCCTAATCATTTTAGTTGCCCTTCTCTGAACCCTTTTCTAATGCCAGTATATCTTTTTTGAGATGAGGAGACCACATCTGTATGCAGTATTCAAGATGTGGGCATACCATGGATTTATATAAGGCAATAAATATTCTCCATCTTATTCTCTATCCCCTTTTTAATGATTCCTAACATCCTGTTTGCTTTTTTGAACCCATGCTGTGGCTGACACTGCGTGGATGTCTTCAGAGAACTATCCACGATGATCCAAGATCTTTTTCCTGATTATTGTGTAGCTAAATTAGCCCCCATCATATTGTTTATGTATAGTTGGGTTTTATTTTTTCCAATGTGCATTACTTTTACATTTATCCACTAACATTAATTTCATTTTGCCATTTTTGTTGCCCAATCACTTAGTTTTGTGAGATCTTTTGAGTTCTTCACAGTCTGCTTTGATCTTAACTATCTTGAGCAGTTTAGTATCATCTGCAAATTTGCCACCTCACTGTTTACCCCTTTCTCCAGATCATTTATGAATAAGTTGAATAGGATTGGTCCTAGGACTGACCCTTGGGAAACACCACTAGTTACCCCTCTCCATTCTGAGAATTTAACCATTTAATTCCTACGCCTTTGTTCCCCTGGCCTTTTAACTAGTTCTTGAATCCATGAAAGGACGCTTCTCTTTTATTCCCATTGTACAGCTTATTTACGGTAAGAGCCTTTGGTAAGGACCTTGATCCTGTCAAAGACTATCTCTAGAATCTAGAATACTATGGCTCCACTCAGGATCCCCCTTAAATCCACATGAATTAGCCTGGACGCCCTTCAAAGGTTCCTCTAATCAGACTTAGCTCAAGACACGATTCTATTAAGTATCAAGAAACACTTGACTTTTGCATTTCATTCCTGAGTTTTGATGTTCCATATAACTATGTGGTCTGATTAATTTATTCCACACTATTGTTTCAACTTTATTTGCTCGTATAGACTCTCTAGACTTACCAGTTAGTATTTTCATCGATCACCTCTAAAGAGCCCTTTTTTAAATCATTGGTCGTTACATAGATCCATCTTCCATACAGCTGGGTACAGAAGCCAATTTAAAGCTTGCCAGGGCGCCTATTACAAACCATAGGGAGGAATTACGTTTGCTTCTGCAAACTAGAACACTTTGAAGTTCTTTCAGAGCACTCTTGTTGACCTGCAATCTGATCACCGGTGACTACATAATGTTTATCAAAACCCCTAACTTCAGTTAGACAGTTTATCAAATTAAATAAAGGAACCAATTCCAGCGAGCACTTTATCTGTGACAGGTTCCTCAGAAGTTGTCGATCTAGAGCAAAAGCTGGCTCAGAGTTTGAATTAAACGTCCAGTGTTGGAGCTTGTTGAGATGTTCTTCCAGCGCAGGGAACTGTTATCATACCTATGGTCACTATTTCACCAAGCTGTCTTCTTATAGTAACTTCTTGAACGTCAAAGCCTCCTAACAAGCTCCAGATCAGGACAGGTAGAAGGAACCCAGGGGAAGTGAACCTCTCCCTCAAGTGGGTTCACACAACTCAGGGCTACTCCAGAAGCAGTCATTTAAAAGTACTGAAGTAGCATTTTGTCTCTGTATCAACCCTCAGGGCCCCTGGGTTGGGACCTGGAGTAGAGGGCGGGCCCAGGTCCCTCCCTCTGCACTCCCCTCCTCCAAGGACACTAGTGGAGTAATTAAGAACCAGTTCAGAGGCAAGCAATAGCGTCCTGAACCTACCCCAGAGAAGAGAAAGCGTGAAACCCAGCAGATCAGTACTGGCAATTTGCCACAATCCCTACTGTTATTCTTATTAGAGCATGAAATTACTATCCATAGAGATTCTATGAAACATGTGGATTCATTTAAGATTTTTACTTCATTTGAGTCTACATTTTCTTTCACATATATTGCCCCCCCCCCCTTCCACCGCACGACCTGTTCTGTCCTTCTGATATATTTTGTACCCTGGAATGATCGTGTCCCACTGATTGTCCCCACTCCACCAGGTTTCTATGATGCCTATTATATCAATATCTTCCTTTAACACAGGGCACTCTAGTCCACTCATCTTATTATTTAGACCTCTAGCATTTGTATACAAGCACTTTAAAAACTTGTCACTATTTATTTGTCTGCCCTTTTCTGATGTGTCAGATTCTTTTTTATGTGACTGTTTCTTGTCTGATCTGGCCCATACTTTATCCTCTTCCATCCTCCTCTCCTGTCTAAAACCTAGAGAATCTCTATCAATAGGCTCTCCTCTAAGAGAAGTCTCTGTCCGATCCATGTGCTCCTCTACTGCAACTGGTTTTCCCTCATCTTTTAGTTTAAAAACTGCTCTGCAACCTTTTCAGTGTTTAGTGCCAGCAGTCTGGATCCACTTTGGTTTAGGTGGAGCCCATCCTTCCTGTATAGGCTCTCCCATCCCAAAAGTTTCCCACTTCCTAATAAATCTAAACCCCTCTTCTCTACACCATCGTCTCATCCACGCATTGAGACTCTGAAGCTCTGCCTGCCTACCTGGCCCTGCATATGGAACTGGAAGCATTTCTGAGAATGCTACCATAGAGGTCCTGAATTTCAGTCTCTTTCCTAAAGGTCTAAATTTGGCCTCCAGGATGTCTCTCCTACCCTTCCCCATGTCACTGGTACCTACATGTACCACAACCACCGGTTCCTCCCCAGCACTACACATAAGTCTATCTAGATGCCTCGAGAGATCTGCAACCTTCGCACCAAGCAGGCAAGTCACCATACAGTTCTCTCGGTCATCACAAACCCAGCTATCTATGTTTCTAATGATCGAATCTCCCATTACTAACACCTGCCTTTTCCGAATGACTGGAATTCCCTCCCCTGGAGAGGTAACAGTGCAAGAGGATATCCCAACATCAAACTTAGCAACAGATGCAAGACACTGTTTGATTTGATTTTAAGAGAGTGAATAGAGCTTTCATCCCATAGGTAAAAACAAAAGCAGTTATTTTTGCCAGAGAGGCAAGCAATAGTTTAACTTTCAAACCAAGTCAAGTCGGCTTTGCAAGAAAATAAGCTACAAGTTTATTACTGGCTGCTTCCGCAAAATACAATTTGATCTGATATTAGGAGGGAGAGGTTGGGTTTTTTTTAAAAAAAAGCGTCGCCATTGCAAATTTACCTACTTGCTCTCATGACCAAACAATTTAATTTGAAAATCAATCTTTGATGTAGAAATTATTTTAGCCCTATTTGTAGAAAGCTACATACACACAAACTTGGTTGGCAGGAAGGAAGGACTATGATGGTGTTAAAAGACAACCCATCAGCCTGAGTCAACAGAGGGTAAATACTGAAGGCCCTGACCCAACTAAGCATAAAGCACATGGTACAGTATTAAAGAATATGAGGACTTAAACATAAATGCATTTTCCAGAGTTCATGAAAAGCAAAATATCCATCAGTTTAATTTCAGAAAGATTAAATGTTGTGTGTGATTTACAGAATGCACAAGAAACTCCTGATACAATCAGTCCTCCTGTAAGTAGTTACAAGCCCTTCATGACTGATTTTCTGCCTGTACTGGTAGTAGAGACAGTGCCCTACATCACTGGCTTACCCTAAAAATCAGAGATCTAGATTTCACACCAGGTGGACCTTATCCATAATAATGTTGTGTCTTTACAATTTTAAATTTTATTTTCCAGTACCTAGTCTCAGTTATGAATTTCCATTTCAGACTGGTGGCATTAATAGGATTGTATTTTATATTAAAGCAAGGAGAAAGCTAAACATCTAACTAAAAGTGAGAGTCAGATTCAGTAACAAGAGAATAAAAATCCAAAACAGAACAGGCACAATGTAAAGAAAGGACTTTAAGTTTTGATAATCACAGCAGCGCGTTTTGATGAGTGAGAGACAGCCTAATAACTGGCCTGTGACTTATGCCCTTATGGCTTATGTTATATGGGAGATCAGACTAGATAATTATAGTGGTTCCTTCTGGCCTTGGAATCTATGTGACTGGGACAACCAAATATGAAGTCTTAGCTGCCTGCGGACAGTTGGATGATTAATGATCAGATTCATTATTCTCATTAATCACGCTTAACAAAATTCAAGGTTTTGGTTTTAATCTATACAGATTTAAATTAAATCCTAAAATGTCTGGGTGTAATACCATTCATACCAACCACGAGCTAGCTCTTTCTCTCCTCCCCATGTACTGCAAATGCCTTGCCATCATTTGAGCCATACAAATTCAAGTGTTCCATTTGAATTCAGTTACCACAATGAGACATGAAGAAAATGTCAATCTCTAGGTTACTAGTAGCCAAGACCTAAATCATACAGAGCTGTCTAAATTAAAATAAATATTTTGAATTATAGCAGGAGACAGTGCAGTCTATGGAGTGCTGATGCAATCTGCCTTTATCCAGCATTTTCTAATCCAGTACTAGTTGTAACTAATGAATGACCCAAACTTCACTAATATGTTGAGGTTTCTTTTCTGGGAGAGCCCCCTTATAACTTATAAGCAGAAATCTCTGGTAGTTTTTCTGTGTCAATGGTCAGAACTGTAGCTTGGATGAATCATACAGAAACAGATCCTGCATTATAAAATTATCAAGTTTAGCAATCATGCAACCAGGTTTACTTTTGGTTGAGGCAAAAAGATAGCGGGTATCATTAACACAGCAGAACTGATGAAAAACAATCGTTTTTGTGTGCGTTTGCCTGACAAATTCCCAAAACAAACATATAAAATCAAAATATAAAATCATACTGGGAAAAAAAATTGTACATTATATTCTGTGATCCAAGACAGTTGCCACTGAACAATCTGTGAGCAACATTCTAACATTTCATAAAGTATAACTCTACATGACACTTTAGGGTGTGAAAAAATGGTTTTGGTACCTTAGAGGCTAGGTTGCCATAGCAACTCCTTTTTTTCCCCCACTTAATTATATGAAATATAAAGCACACAAATTATCGAGGTGAACCGCTAGAGTTCCACTTCTGCAGTCCTTACTAATTTATTGAAATGGTTGTTTCTGAGGTTAGATAATATACCTCTATAAAGTTACAATATAAATATTCAGAAGATCAGAATCCTTTTGTATTCTTTGAAAGCTAACATTTTTATAGATAATTTTGTTTAAAGAGCCTTACAAAACAAACAAACAAACTAGAAATTGTCTCTGAAAGAATCCTCTTAGATTATTTACGTTCTAAATTAGGTATAGAGTAGGGGTAGGCAACCTATGGCATGAGTGCCGAAGGTGGCATGCAAACTGATTTTCAGTAGCACTCACACCGCCTAGGTCCTGTCCACCAGTCCGGGGGGCTCTGCATTTTAATTTAATTTTAAATTAAGCTTATTAAACATTTTAAAAGCCTTATTTACTTTACATACAACAATAGTTTAGTTATATATTATAGACTTATAGAAAGAGACCTTCTAAAAATGTTAAAATGTATTACCAGCACGCAAAACCTTAAATTAGAGTGAATAAACGAAGACTCGGCACACCACTTCTGAAAGGTTGCTGACCCCGGGTACAGAGTATGAATTTCAGGCCAAAGAGACCACCAGACCATCTACTTTGACTTCCTGTATATCACAGGCCACCAACACCATCCCAGCCATCCACAACACCATCCCAGCCATCCCAATAATGAAATTAGACCAAACTATTACAGCCTTCAGGAGACTAAACTATCTGTGTCAGAGGCAAAGAATAGGAGGGACCAAGGTGCACCAGTGCCCGAGTTCCCCTGTGTTGGCCCAAAACTGATTACATGAGATTTATCCAGATGATCCTGGCAGGTGATCTGCACCCCACACTATAGAGGAAGGCAATCTCACTCCTCCATCCTCAGACAAGGTCAGTGCCAATCTGAGCTGAGAAGATACATGACATATATGCGCATAATTTGTGTGCTGGAGCTCAGAGACGCAGATCACAAAGAGGTGTATTTTTGCCATTGGAATAACATCGTGAGTATCAGGTCACTGATGGCTTAAGAAAAGGGGTTAGATATTGGTCATAAAAAGCAGTGAAATAGGTGGGATTTACTCTATATAGAGTCTGATCTCACATTCCTTGTTATTCAACAAGTAATATTACAAAACAAATTCATCAAGTGTCACTACTGCAATAATCATGGTGTGGGACCTCTGAGAGGCAGAGAGAAGGGGACAGTCCTGGAGAACTTCAATAAATGGTCCACATTTCAAAAAACCTTCCCAAGCCCTTGGCAATGTTTGAATTCCAAAATCGAATACTGACTGTTTAAAATGGTTTCTAGAGGACGGCATTTTTACTTTAAAAAAGAAGAAATGATAAACTGTTTTAAGTATATATCTAATCGTCAGAGAAGAGCTGTGGCAAACAACGGGATAGGAATATATGCTAACCAAATATTAGCAAAGACCCCTTACGGGATTGTGACGGGGCATCTGCCTCGCACTGGCCCTGAGAGGGTTAAAACCAGCCTAGGGAGAAAAGCAGGCAGCCAAAGGAGTGTACAGGGGAAATACACAATTAGGACGGCAGCTGGACCAGTCAATCAGGGCCCAACCAGACCATATAGAAGGAAGCTGCAGGCCAAAGCAAGACAGTCTGCTCCAGGGAGCCCTAGGGAGAAGACTGGCTTCCTAGAGGGCTACAGAGAGACCAGCACCTGGGGAAGGGTAGGTGCTAGCAGGGACTGTGGGAACTAGAGAGAGAGCTCCTGGTGGGCTGCCAGGACTGACAGGCTCAAGGCCCTGGGAAGAGGGCAAAGGAGCTGGAGCCAGAGACTGGAGCAGAAGGAACTGAGGCGGCAGGAAGTGGCCCGGGGAACAGAGACAGTAAGATGAAGGAAGAGGCAGCAGGACATTGCTGTTTGCAAGGTTCCTGGGCCGGGGCCCGGAGTAGTGGGCGGGCCTGACCCCCACCCTCCACTTGCTGCTGAAGAAGCGGCCAGATTATGGACTGCCAAGACACTAGACTTTTCGCGGAAGGAGTCCCCTGGAAGGGGGAAACCCAGATTGTGACATGGCTGGTGGGCTGTGCCTCGAAGCAGAGACAGTGAGACTCGAACTGCAGTGGATCTCCAAGTGGAGACAAGGTCAGGAGAGCCACTACCAATGGAGGGTACACCCGTTGACCAGAGCTAATTCCTGAAATGGCCAGCAAGAGGCACCAGTGTGGTAAGTGACTCCGTGACACAGATCAATACATCAAAACTTACCCACATTTTCCATTAAAACTCTGCAGAAGTCATGAAAACGTAGCTGTCTTATGTTGTGCAATAGCTAGATTTCTCTTGTGAAGGGCAAGGCCCTGAGCAATATTGCATTTCTTGTAGTTTTGTGCATGACAACTGAAAAAATACAACATTCTTATTAAAAACATAATAGGCATTTCAGAGCTTTTATTTTGATAGTGTTTCTTTCAGCATGCTTAATATTTTCTACAACCACCATGTAGCGTAGCTTACAGTCAGATTCCAAGTGAATAAAACTCTACAGGATAAAAACTAAGTATTAGAAGAAGGAAATCTAAAGCAGAAATAGTAAAATTATGCCTCATTCTGTCTCATGTGGGATTATTTCCTAGACTTAAAACTTGTTTGAAGATTATCTAATCCAAAGATTTGTGATGGGTAATTAGTTAAGAAAATATTGTCCTTTATGAGGAATTTGTGCTGGAAGAGAGTTAACAACAGTAAATGCCTTATGAATTTAAAATTGCTGTTACTATTCTTTTAAATATCAAGAAGAGGTGCAATCTTCATCTACAACAAAAAATGTGTTTTGCTAATTATTTTTGGCTCTTGAACAGTTAAAAAAGTTCATTACAATTTATATCAATGTCTATGGTTGTCAACCCTTGAGGATTGTCCTGGAGTCTCCAGGAATTAAAGATTAATCATTAATTAAGGATAATATGCGATGAAACCTTCAGGAATTTGTCCAACCAAAGTTGGTAACCCTATCAATGTTCTAGGCTGGGGAAATAAATAAGGTCCTGACTCAGGCCAGCTCTAGGTTTTTTGCTGCCCCAAGCAACTGCTGAAGCCAAAAAGCAAAAACAACCTCCGAGAGCACAACTGCTGCCTCCGGAATGCTGCCCCAAGCATGTGCTTGATTTGCTGGTGCCTAGAGCCAGCCCCAGTCCTGACACTGCAACTGACTGCATTCTGGCTGTCCTATGCCCATACAGAGTCACATTGAACTTGATGGAGCTACATGTGTCAATTGCAGCTCTGAGCCCAATACCCTCACACAAGCAGAGGGAACAAAGAGACACCTTGATTTCAAAACCAAGTTTGAAATACTCTTCCACGGTGAAGAATCTACTCATTATGGGAACTGATCCACAAGTGATGTCTGTTTTAGGTCACTCCAAAGTATGATAATATAGACATCACTTGTCAAATGACTTTCTCTTTTTAAACCGAAATAACTGAAGTAACATTAAATTGATTATATTTTCCATACCAGATATTATTACACAATGCCAAATTCCCAAATTAGTGCCTAATTCTGATTTGGCTAATTTTAAAGATTCTCTATACAGCTGTATATATTTCATTATACCCTGATGTCCAAATTATGTCCCAGGTCTAGACTTCTAACGGCAATTAATTAATACACCTTCTTGCTTTGCAATTTGGAATATGATTTATACATTTATAATGTACACTGATAATAATTATAACATTTTTAAAACCAGGGTTTTCTTATTGAAACTTTTTGCAAAGCTAGTTTTTTATTAATGAATCTGCTTTACACAAGCATATTTTTACAGATGAAATTATCTTAAAGATTTGATACAGTCAAATCAATATGTGGAAAGATGGGGAGGAATGTTACTAATACAACAAAAGTAAACAAAACTGCACCATAACCTCAAAATATTTCAGTAGGAAGGTTTTTAATGGTCACAGTTAAGAAACTGAGTGAGTTGGGTTTCTGCTGTTTAAATACCCCAATCTGTTCTGGTAAACAGACACTTTGCTGTAAGAAGCAGTACCCAAAGACTTGGATAAATATTCTTTAATTCTTCCCAACAATACTCAGGAATAAGTGTGTGGAAAGCTTCTTCTACACACCTACATGACTGCATCTGAAAGTTTCAGCATATAAGTGCTTGGAAAAGAAGCAGTGAGATTTCTAAGTGGAGATGGAGTGACAACAATCCTCAGCAAGAGCAAACCTCCATTTTACCTAACAAGCTGCCTTTGCTCTTGAGTGAATGAGATATAGTGACCAACAGAAAACTTTTTGTCCTACAATTCAGTAATAAAATCACAACTACCCAGCTAACAGGGGGTCCAGAGGCTCTTTTCTCCTCCTTAGAAGCATGGCTAGATCCTAAAAATACTACACTCTTTCTTTAGTATAGGAAGCAGAGCATGGTTGGTGAACAGTGCCAGGAGTAATCCTAAAGATCACTGTTGCAGAAAATAGACTGGAGGAGGTCATTGTTGACTTGCTAAGAGCAGTTTTGGTTGAGTGGAGGAGGAACTGAAACCAGATTGCAGGGATCCTGAAGAGACTCCAGTACTGAAATACCCTCCAATGGTCTCACTGACTGCATGGGTGAACCCATAATTCTGCATGGAGCGCTGTTGGCTGAAACAGAATTCCATGTAGGCATAGGAGTCCCCCTGTATGGAGCTGGTTGCAGGATCAAGACCTCAGAGGGAACAGTAATATCTCTTGAACCACAAGCAGCACTTCCTGCAATATCCTGTTTTTCCTTAGAGGGCTCTCATGCAAGTATTGAGCAGGAGTAACACTGCGTAGTTTATGCCATATGATGAAATCTCACAGTCCAAGATGGTATGGCTGCAATCTGTTATGAATACCGGTTCACTTAGAGATGGAAACAACCTGCCTCCTTATTTAAACAAGCTGTTGATGCTACAGGATATCATCTCTGGAAGCACTTTCCTTTACTCTAAAGCTACAAACCTGATTCCAAGCTAGTTTCCAGTTCACTGTACAGTGTGTTTCCATCACAATCCTGAACAATCATTTTTCCAAAATCCTTTTAAAACAACCACATCATGCTAGTTATTGAAAGTTGGTTCACAATCCATACAAGTTAAAAACTGCAAATCAGGCATTCAAACAAATGACAGTGTTACAAAAGGAACAAGTCTCTACTATATTTTCCCTATTTCTTCAAAGAATTATACAAATGTAGGGCTAAAAGAGACCTTGAGAGGTCATTTAGTCCAGCCCCCTGCATTGAGGCAGGACCAAGTAAACCTAGACCATCCCTAACAGTTCATCTAATATGTTATTTAAAACCTCCAATGATGGGAATACCACAACCTCCCTTGGAAGTCTATTCCAGAGCTTAACTATTCCTATAGTTAGAAAGTTTTTCCTAATACAGTAGAACCTCAGAGTTACAAACACCTCAAGAATGGAGGTTGTTCGTAACTCTGAAATGTTCATAATTCTGAACAAAATGTTATGGTTATTCTGCTTTTTTATTATTTAATTTTTTTAAGTAGTTTACATTTAACACAGTACTATACTGTATTTTCTTTTTCTTTCTTTTTTTCTTCCTGCCTGATTACATACTTCTGGTTCCAAACAAGGTGTGTGGTTGAATGGTCAGGGTCAGTTCATAACTCTGGTGTCCATAACTCGGAGGTTCTACTGTATCTAACTTGAATCTCCCTTGCTACAAATTAAGTCCATTGCTTCTTGTCCTATCTTCAGTGGATACAGAGAACAACTGATCCCATCCTCTCTATAGCAGCTATTAGCATACTCGAAGACTCTTATCAGGTCCCCAACTCAGTCTTCTTTTCTCAAGACTAAATATGCCCAGTTCTGTTTTTAACTTATCTTCAAAGATCTGGTTCTTTAAACTTTTTATCATTTCCCCTCCTCTCCTCTGGACCCTTTCCAATTAATCCACGTCTTTCCTAAAGTGTGACACCCAGAACTGGACACAGTACTCCAGTTGAGGCCTCAAGTCCCAAGTAAAGAAGGACAATTACCTCCCATGTCTTAGAACAAGTCTCCTGTTAATGCATCCCAGAATGATATCAGCCTGCAAATCATTTTGTAAATGAATTATATTGTTGGCTCATATTCAATTTGTGATCCACTACAACCCCCAGATTCTTTTTAACACTAACATTCCCTATTTTATCTCTGCAAATGTATCGCACATGCCTTCTGCACTGAAGTAAAAAATACACAAAAATTAAGTTAAAAAACAAAGCAATCTTTAATAAACCTTAAACAATGATCACCCTTGGCATAAGGGCCCCCTTCCCACAGTATTTTCATTAGTAATATTTTGCCAAGCAGCAACAAAAAATGGAACTCCCTTCCATACACACACAAAACAGAAAAGAGAAATAGCTACAGTTTTTACATGAAGTCCTCTCCAGGAATAAAACCAGTTTGGGTTGCAGTCCCATAATATTTTAGAAGTTTAGCAATGTTAGCCCTGGTGAATACTTGGAGAGAAGACCGCAAAGTAAATTCAGGTGCTGGAAATTTGGTAAGGGCTCTACTAGCTGTTAATGTGAAACCAGTTAAAATGTGACACTTTCCCCAAACTAGGGAAAAGTCACCTGATTGTGTTATAATACAAAATTTGGGCCAGATTTTCTAAGAAATTCATAGATTAAGGCCAGTAGGGACCATTATGATCATCTAGTCTGAGCTCCTGCATAATACAGACCAAAGAGCCTTACCCAATACTTTTGGCATCAAGCCCATATATTCTGTTTGAGCTACAGCATATCTTTTAGGACAATATCCAGTCCTGATTTAAAGATTGCAAGTAATAGAGAATCTACCATGACCCTAAGTATGTTAACCTTCAGATAAATCAGGGCTAAATCATATACTTGCATGCGACTTAAGGTTTTGGGTGGAAATCATGTGTTTTTTATTCAAACCTCACAACAAAGTAACTCCCCAAACTCCTCAAACCACTCCCCAATCTGCAAATGGAAATTGTCAATTTCTCATACTAGACCATGTATAAAACCACTCTCAGAGAACATGGCACCATCTGTGGGTACTATGTTTAGATGAAATATCGCACTTAGATAATAAATAAATAAATAAATAAATAAAGACCTGATAAGTGGCAGTCATGACATATCGTTATTATTATTTCTGAGCACATTGTAAAAAGCATAGTCAACACTGCAGTTTGATGAGAATGAAAGCATTACATCTGGGGGAATAAGTGACTGACACTAAAACACAGTACAGTCTTTATTTAAATTGTTGGGATTCCCTGAGGAAGACAGATTTTTGTAAGCTACTGATGTACATTTCAAAAGTAAGTATGTGTGTATATATATACACACATACACACACATTATATAATTATTATTATTATTATTGTCTTTATTACATTTAAAGTCCTTGGACAGTATTTTCAAAATACTATTTTTGGCTGTATTTGGATCACTGCTGATTGCTGCATAGTCTGTAGTACTTCCAAGGTATCCATTTATGCAAACTGCAGTTCAGTTTTATTAATCTGAAACAGCACAGAATGAATTCTTGTTGGACTGGCTACTGCACTTATGGAGGATGCATTATCATTTGAAAGTCCTCCATTTGAAAAAATGTTCCACTTTCTTCACATGTATTTGAGTCAATGCTAAATTATTGCCTATTTTGATAAACAATGCTAAAATCCTTGGAAAATCTCACAGTAATGATAGCTTGTGTCCTTTTATGAGTCTGAACAACAGCAAGAGCCAACTGAGTTACGTTCCAAGGAAAAACTACTTGTGATGCACAATGTAAGATCCTGGCCTTTTGTTTCCCCTGACTTCTGTATTTTTTTTCTGTTGTCGTCTACCTGTTATTTCCCCACCATCTTTTACCTATTTTTCCTCTCTACTTCTGTTCATCTCACCATCTCTCATCTTCCTCTGTCTCATAGCTCCTCTCCTGCTCTGACCCTTACCTCTCTTCTATCTAATTTTCTTCCCCCAAGCGTTTCTATTTTTCTCTCCTCCTTACCTCTCTCTGCTTACCTCTGCCCTTTATTCCCTTGCCACCTATCTGCCTTTCCTCCACCACATGCCACTCTTAAAATATGCTCTTGGAATTAGATACTGCTAGTATTTCCACCGGAAGCACTACTAGTAATAATCATCAGGCATTTAATGGCAGTGCCAAGTATGCCAAATCGCTCTAGGGACCTAGGAATGGTACGGCACTGAATTGAGTTTGCACACTCAACATGAGTCAAATTTTATATTTGCATTTTGTTTCAAACTTCTCTTCCATTTATTGTTGCCACGTCCCTTTTGTGATGACACAGTCTGAAGATGAACAGGCCCAAGGACTGTATTCCCAAGGGGGAATACAGACATTTTATATGAAGCCCCAGGGGCAAAGATGTGGCCTGGGATCTTCAAAGGAGCCTACAGCGGTTAGGTAACCAAATCCTAATTACATGCACTGGGAGCTGGCTGCCTGAACTCCCACAAACTCCTCTGAAAATTCCACCCAGAGGAACCAACTTCAGAATACTCACCACAGAGCTGGTTTTCTTCCTCTCTTGTTCCAAATCTGATTACCTTAGTGAAGTATTTTTTATCCTACCGGGTATCCTCTGCATCCAGAATCTACCAGCATTTGCTGCTGAGCACCATATTTGATGAAGTAGGGCGAGCTTGAGAAAACTGATTTGTAGTCTCACTCAGTGGCAGGAATGCAACATCACAAATTTCCCACTGAGATGTGAGCAACTGCAAAATACTAACCTGTGAGTTTCTCTTAACTCTTGATGTCTGTGTGTGTCAAAGGGTGGCTGACACTGGTGGGCCCTTCGTGCTGGCCCCAGAAAAATAGCCTGGTCCATACATACGCTAACAGTATAACTAGGTCGGCTAGGAGTGTGATTTTTTTTTTTTTTATTGAAATGGTTATACAACTCCTAGCATGGCCACACTTATGTTAGTACAAAGGTGCTTTATACAAGCCTAGCTTATTTCTATATGGAAAGGATAATGAGCTGACCATTATACTTAGGGTGGGCACTACCCTACTTTAACTATACCAGTATAGTTAAACTATGCACTTAAACTTATAGTTTAACTAAACAAGTATAGTTAAAGCAGTACAACTTGAGTGTGAAGACAAGGCCAAAGGTAACAGACTGCAATATTCTCTTTCCTCTTTAGCCTCTGCACCCCCAGGTGCCTATGGCATCCACCAGTTTCTACACACACATAACCAATATATTAGTTTTGGCAATATTTGCATATAGCACCTTGTCATGCCAACAAAGTTGCTGAAATTTAATTGAACTAATTTTACAACAGGAGGAGATGCTAGGGAAAAAATGGCTGTCCCAATGATTTACAACTATCAATTTCAGAGTCACCATAAGAAAGACAATAACTGTCCTATTTGCACTGGGCAGTAGAACAATTCAACAGATAAAGGAATGCAAAAGAATCACTAGATGCAAAAGTTAATTTTGACAGTGGGCTGAATTCTGCTCAGTGACACCGGAGTAAAAGCCAAAGTGATTAGTTACTTCAGATTTACACCAATGTCATTGAAAGCAGAACTTGGCTCACTATTCTTATCAATGCAATATAAAATTAGTTACTAAATTGGCTTATTGTAATTCCAGCCATGACAAATGGTTGGCAGAGAACTGAACAAAGACATAAAGTTTTCACTAATCTGCAATCATAATCTTGCTTGTTTAGTTTATCATTCTTATTATGTGTTATATATGTGAACAGGGAGTCAGTATTCTGGCTCATGGTAAATGGTGTGTCAGTTGCCAAGAAATAACTGGTCATGTATAAATTACAGTGCATCTGCTTTGTTTCATTCACTATTGCCTTTAATTGTGACTGCTCAATAACTGTATTTACAGCTGAAGGATAAATTCTTGCAGCATCCTCAGAAAGAATCAGACATGGCTTTGTTTAAGGAAAGATCCCAACCTTAGCTCCAATTCTGCAATTGGATACGTGAGGACAGATCCTTAGGCCTGCATGGAGCCCCAATTACTTCAACATAGTTTCAGGTGTGTGACACTGCCCACCTATGTGGGTCTGAATGCAGGATTGGGGCTATGGTATGCAGGAATAATGGATATTAGTGAACTTTCAATTAACCTGGGCTGAGACTAGTGTTTTTATGTGGTTTCCAGTTTTGCTGCAAACATTTCACAAAGCTCTAGGTATTGCTTTCAAAAATGCCTTTATTATATCTTCAAAGAAAAATATTCCCTTGTGCTAGTTGAATGCAGTTGAGAGGGGGCAAACTGACTGACAATTCCTGACCTACTTACACTAGACACCAAGGCCATGAATTCTGCAAACATTTTCTATATGCTTAATTTTACTACTGTAAGGCTAAGTATGTGCATAAGTATTTCCAGGATTGGGGTGCAATGCAAGAGAGACTCTTCCTTAGCCACTTAGATGCCTCATTTTATGTGTTTTATGAAGGGGATAATCCTTTAGAATCAGTCATTTCCCAGTACATTGATTTACAAGTTTCTCCAGCTAATATTGTTGTTGAAAATGGTTAACAAGTAAACTGGTAAGCAAACCAAGCACTTAATTAAATTCTTATTGTACATCTAGGGTCAAATCTGCTGCTGGTGTAAATCAGTATAACTCCACTGAAAGCAATGGAGCTGTAAACATTCATAAGAGCAGATAATTTAACCCTTAACAGGTAAAATTTTGAATTCTTAGAGTGTGGAAATGATATTGCAAACCTTGAATTATCCTTGTAAAATAGTTCTCCCTATATCTGTGAACCTGAATAATTTACAAATATTAACTTAGTCATTAATCTATGAGAGTGACCACTGAAGAGCATTCCTGTGGTCTAGCAACAGGTGGTGGACAGTCTCAAATTACTGATGGGCGCCTCCTGCTGTTTGGGTGCTGCAGATATAGGTATGGCACCTATATCTGCACAATAGAAGCCTCAGTGATACAAACTCTGTGGAATAGTCTGACTGTGTTGAAACGAGATGAGGCTTCTGGCTCCCACTCCCCTTCAGTATAATCTCAAATTCCCTAATCCCAGGAGAGGTTGAGGATAGTGGTACTGACATCTGAACGGCTCACCCTGCGGCTTGTCAAATCTCTCTTGCTCAGTCAGTACACCAGAGTCTGCTGTCTCCCTGCAGGAGCAGTATGTGACCACCTCGAGGGCAGTTTCCCTGAAGTCCTTCAGAAGTCCCTCTTGGGAGCTGTAGAGTTGCTGTCTGCTCTTTCCTAGAGCTGCCCCCAACTGTCTGGAACTTCCTGCTTTTAAACTTTCACTCTTCCCCTGACTTGACTGACAGAGGTGAAGAGGCAGGGACAGCTCTGCCCAGATCAGTACTTTAACCTCTCTGACACTGGTGTGGGGTTTATACACATCACAGTGACACGGAGTTTCATTCTGAGCACAAACACACCATCTGACCACCTGCCATTGGGAAACATCCTGGAAGGCAAAAAGAGCACTCCCTTTTTCAAATATATGTGCTATTGTGAAAATATAACCAGACACTAATGTTCAGGCACTACAAAGCATATAGAGAAAAATCCTACTGTTTTCAAAAATACAGCATTCCATGTGAACTTTGCAGAGCTGCTTTCCCTTTGTGAAATGCCCAGTTAGAATCATATTATTCAGACTGCAATGTCATTAAAAATGTGACAGTCAGCAGCGACCCCCGAACAGCTAGTAGCCTTATAATAGCTGGCAACCATTAGGGGAAATTGGACACCTCACGGACACAGTAGCCTGAACTTTTGAACTGTCTTCCCTTATCGGTCTTGAGGCAGTTGAAGCTGGTCCTAAGCCGGTTTTTGCTGAGCAGATTGCAGGAGTGCAGGGTTTGCTAACCACCAATCAAATGCTAACACGACTGAAGCCTGTGTGTGAGTGTGTATAAAAGATTCTTGGTTTTTGTATGGAGTAGAGTCTTTGTACCAAGGTACAAAACTCTCCTTTCTTCTGCAGAATAAAGCAACCTTTCCTTATCCCTGTCTGGCTGTCATTGGCTCTCAGCTAGGCGGATCCGACATTTTGGTAACAGTTTCTGGCGACCCAGATGGGACCCTCCTAGCTCTGACATCGGACTCCGGATGGTTGCGGCGAACTAGGAGCGGCGCCACTGGGTTGCTTAGCCCCTCTTCCTCACTTCACCGTGGCCCCTGGGGTTTGTGCTCCGATAAGATGAGCCCTAATAGGATAAGGAAACGCTTCCTGGGTTCTGGTTATATTCTTGTTACCTGGTTACTGTATTTCTGTCTTAGATCTTTGGGTGTTAGGTGTGTGGGCGGAACTGAGCTTCTTGTTCGTAATTCTTCAGAGTGGAAGCCATAGCGTGCGAGGAAGCCCTGAGGTCGTATTAAGATCCTTCTGTTCCATCCCCTCTAGCAGTCAGTGTAAGCAGAGATTGCTGGCTTGGATTTTTTGGATTAGACTATTATTCTCTCCTTCTTTCTGTTTAATTCTCTATTTGAGTGCCAGAAAAGGGGATGGGTGGGTCTCAGTGGAAACCCTCTAAGGATAGCCCGTTGGATTACATGTTAAATAAATGGCCTTTACCTGGTGTTCAGAAAGGAATGTCAAAGAGGCACTTATTGCAGCTTTGTACCTAGGATTAGCCAGCCCTGGGTCTTTTGAAATTCTGATTCACTTAACTCCTCTGCGCCTGGTGCTGGAAAACCAGGCACCAGGACAAATGTATTATTGGTTCTTGTGGGATGATGAAGCTCATTGTCGCTTAAAGAAAATACAGATTCAAGCCCCTCTATACCCAAAACCTTCTGCCCCTAAAGAGGCCGATTTTTGGGAAGAAAATCCCCCCCACATACTGTCCTCGACCTCGGCCACTGGTAGCAGCAGCACTACCAAGTGGGACGAGCTCAATACCTTCCTCTGCAGCCGTGGGTTGAGAGATAGCAGCCCTACCACAGAAACCCCTGCCTGGGAAAATTGAGGACACTACAGCTTGAGTAGACGAACCGGCTACTGGCGGGATAACGAGTAGTGGGTCAGAGTATTTTAGTCTCTTGGGTAGTCCATTCCACACTAGAATCGGGGCAGTTTATGGGAAGAAACCCATGGGCAATTTAATTCAAGCACCCCTTCGGGTCATCCCAGTTCCAACGACAGAAGGGAACGTTGTGGACCATCATATTCCTGTTCCGTTTACCACAGCAGACCTTATGAATTGGCAAACCACTACGCCTTGCCTCAGGGATGACCCGGATGTCATCCATAGGCAATTCTGTACCATTTTCCAGTCTCATAATCCTGATTGGCAAGATGTGGGCCAACTTTTGGATTGTTTGTTAAGCACAGAGGAGAAGGAGCGGGTCCTTCGGGGTGCCCGGGCTGCCACAGAAGCCGGTGGCCATTCCTGTGACCTTATAACCCTTGCTAATCCGGCCCAATGGAACCTGAATGATCCGGCCCACCAGGCGAATTTAAAGAGATTCCGGGACTGCCTTTTAATAGGTATCAAAACAGGCAGGCGAGAGAATTCTGGATTGGTCAAAAGTTCATAATACTGTGCAAGGAAAAGAGGAGCACCCTTCCGATTTTTATGAGAGACTTTGTAAAGCATTTTGTACCTATACTAACCTAGACCCCAAGACCACGGACGCACAGTCCACGGTTCAGCTTATTTTTATTTCTCAAGTCGGCCCAGGACATCAAAAGGTGGTTACAGCAACTTGAGGGCACTGAAGGGAAATCTCTGGAGAAACTGGTAAGTGTTGCCACCCGTGTATATAACACAAGAGAGAAGGTACAAGAGACAAAGCAGGTGAGAATGCTGTCAGCTCTTGTAAATGCTGGGAATGAAAAACAAGGAAGGTGGAGGGGACCCCCCCAGAGGCAACCTAAAATGGAAGGGGGTGGGGCAGGACACGCCAAAGATATGTGTAACTATTGTAAGCAGCTTGGTCATTGGAAGAGGGAGTGCCCATACTGACCCACTGGGCGGCAGCCCCGCCACCCAGACCCACCACAACACCAGATGACTGTGAGGAGAACAGACGTTAACCACAGTGAGGAATGACGGTGACCAGGGGGTTCTTCTGTCACCTATTCAAATGATTTTACCACTTACGCTTGTTCCTCCAATGACCCCCAGGTCCGTCTAACTTTGGGAGGAACCGTTTATTTCTTATCTTCTGGACTCTGGGGCTGCCCTCTCCACTGTTAGTGTCAAGCCGAAGAAGGGAAACCTCATGAATAAAAGTATTTCGGTAATGGGTATAGACGGAAAGCCATTTGACTGTTCTGTGTTGCAGGAGGCTACTGTGGAAATTTCTGGTGTCTCCATCTCCCATGCCTTTTTGCTAGCTCCGGATTCCCCAATTAACCTCTTGGGCAGAGACCTGTTGTGTAAATTGCATGCTCAGATCTTTTTTTCAGATGACAGGATTGTCCTCTGGTTACCTCAAAACCAACTTCTCCAGCTGTGTGCTGTTCTGACCCCAGGCTTCAGAGGACTCGATCCTGCCTGCGGACCCGATCCTACCCGAGCAACTCAGACAGGAGGTAAAAGCCTCCCTATGGGGCACTTTAAAAACAGACGTGGGCACTCTCCGGACAGAACCAGAGTGTATAACCTTGAAGCCATGCATTGTAATTCCTCGAATTCGTCAGCACCCCAACCCCCAAGAAGCTCTCCTAGGCCCCCAGAACCTTATCACCACATTCCTGTGATTGAGAGTGCTATTTCACACCAAGTCTCCTTTCAACATCCCCCATTCTGTCAGTCAGAAAACTTGACACGGATCCAGAGGGAAAACCGCTATATCGATTTTTCCAGGACTTGTGAGCAGTGAATAAAGGTGTTCAGGCTAGACACAACGTGGTACCTAACCCTCACACTGTCCTGACTGCCATTCCAGCAGGTACTGCTTGCTATTGGGAAATAGACTTGTGTAATGCCTTTTTCAGTATTCCCCTAGACCAGGACAGTTGGGATATTTTTACATTTACATGGACGGATCCAGAGACCGGGAGGGCAGAACAGCTGACCTGGACTCGGCTACCACAAGGATATGTTGAATCGCCAACCATTTTCTCCTCTATCCTGACACGCGATTTAGCTGATATTAAGCTACCTGGTGGGTCCACTTATCTCTTGTATGTGGATGACGTCCTGGTTTGTTCTCCTGATCAGTTAACATGCAAAACAGACACTATTTACTTGCTAAATTGCTTGGCAAATAAGGGACATAAAGTGTCCTCTTCTAAGCTTCAGTTTGCCAAGGACCCGGTAACCTACCTCGGTCATGTACTGATCCCGGGACATCGAGCTCTATCTACTGCCCGTATCCAGTCAATCCTTAACATCCCACGGCCAGAGACTAAACGTGAAATGCAGGGATTTTTAGGCCTTGCAGGATTTTGCCGTTCTTGGATTCCAGGTTTTGGAGAAATGGCAAAGCCCCTTTATGAGCAGATAACCCATGATGCCGAGGAGCCCCTGCACTGGAATTCTGGGGCTATCAAAGCCTTTCAGGAGGTTAAAACAGCCTTGGCCTCAGCCCCAGCCCTTGGGCTCCCTGATTATCGGAAGCCCTTCATTCTCTATGTGCATGAGCAACTAGGGGTGGCCTTGAGTGTCCTGACCCAGACTTTTGGGCCCAAGGAACAACCTGTGGCCTACTATTCCCAAAAACTGGATCCGGTGGCACAAGGCTTTCCTGGTGGCCTTTGGGCAGTGGTTGCTGCTGGCCTTCTGGTACCCCAACCAGAGAAGGTTACTTTACACCATCCGATGGTCCTACGGACCCCACATGTGGTCCAACTACTGCTAGTCCAGAAGGGCACTCAGCATTTAACCTCTCAGAGACTAACCCATTTGGAAGTTTCTTTATTGTCCAGAACCAACTTAAAGATTGAGCAATGCCATACCTTGAACCCTGCAACCCTTTTACCTTTTCCGGACAACGATCATAAGTCTTCACATGATTGTCTTCAAGTAGTGTATTATCAGGAAAAACCTCGACCAGATCTTTCAGATGCGCCCATTCCACATGCTGACCTGGAACTGTATACAGATGGCTTGGCACGGGTCGTGGAGGGCCAACGAATATCTGGATTTGCAATACCTACCCAGTTTGAGGTATTACAGTCTGCACCCCTGGGACCCTCCACCTCAGCCCACGCAGCAGAATTGGTAGCCCTCACCTGAGCATGTGAGCTGGCAGCAGGTCAGTCTGTAAACATCTACACTGATTCAAAATATGTTTTTGGCATTTGCCATGCCACAGGCCAACTCTGGGCACAGCGGGGTTTTATTACCTCCGGTGGCACTAAAGTACCACATGGGCCCTTAATTCTGGAACTATTAAAGGCCGTGCACCTGCCATCCGAGATTGCCATTCTTCATGTTCATGCCCACCAGAAGGGAAATGATCCCACTGTCTGTGGGAACCGATTGGCTGATGCAGAATCAAAAGTGGCCTCCCTACAACCTTATATTACCAACCAAATGGTGCTCACACCCTCTTTCCCATCAACATCGGTCCCATTTGTCCCTGAACCATCAGAGGTTAGTCGCTGGGAGGATGTAGGGGCCACTAAGACACCAAGGGGGGACTGGCAGCTGCCTGATGGGAGAAGAGCCTTGCCCCAGGCTGCTCTGCAGCCTGCCCTATTTAAACTACACCAAGAAACACACAGCGGAGCAGAGGCCATGGCAGCTATTGTGAACAGACTTTGGTATGCCCCTGGGGTATTCCAGGAAGCCAAAAGAGTTCTTTCCACCTGTGACATTTGTGCAAAATTCAATCCAAGGGGAGAACCAAAAGGCCCCCCCAGAGCAAGGTTATGGGCATAAACGCCCTTTGAACGGCTCCAAATGGACTACTCAGAGATACCCAAGTGCCAAGGCTACAAGTATCTTCTTGTAATTGTATGCCAACTGATTGGCTGGACCGAAGCATTCCCAACTAGACAAGCAAGTGCCTTGGAAGTGGGGAAAACCTTATTGAACCATGTTATTCCTAGGTTTGGTCCTCCTAGGTCTATTGACTCTGATCAAGTGACTCATTTCACTGCCCAGGTTATTCAATACATTGCAAAGGCCCTATGTATCACCTGGCTTCTACATACTCCTTGGAGACCACCATCTTCTGGGCAAGTGGAAAGAATGAACCAAACTTTAAAGCTTAAGTTCTCCAAAATATGTGCACAGACTGGGTTAAAATGGCTTCAGGCTCTGCCTTTGGCCCTCTTGGCAGTTCAAACTGCCCCTAGGGGTCAAATTGGTCTCTCACCTTTTGAACTTTTATTCGGCAGGCCATACACCGGATTTGCTGACCCAGGACCTGTGACTGATTTAGCCACTTGGGGGGACGATGAGTTGACCAGATATGTTGTTTCCCTCCAAAATACTCTCATGTCTCTTCACAGGTATGTAGCCCAATTTCAGTCCTTACCCGCTGATGTGTCTGCTCACCGGATCCAGCCAGGGGATTGGGTCTATGTAAAAGAGTGGAAAATCGAGCCTCTCCAACCCTGGTGGGCTGGCCCTTTTCAAGTCCTTCTTATCTCCCAGACTGCAGTTCGAGTAAGGGAACGGGATACCTGGATCCACCACACCCGAATCAAGCTAGCCCCTAGGCTGGGGCCAGAAGCAGATGACAACAGACTTCGAGGGAGCACCGCCAGCAATTCCCACCGTGACCCAGAAGAGCCAGAAGCAGATGATACCTGGAAAACTGAACCTCTCGAGGGACTAAAGCTTTGTTCCGACGAACAAAATCCTGAGACTTTGTGACCATGGGTTCTCAGATGGTGCTGCGGTGGCTCTTATTTCTGAGCCTGCCCCTTGTACACGCTAACCCGCACCCAGCGACTAAACCTCTTCAGCGACTGGCCACATTGGGACACTTGTCTGACTGTTGGCTGTGTCACTGAACTCGTTCTGAGGAAGGAATAGGACTGTGGGCTGTACATTTAAAGCTCTCTGAAACTCTCTCCCTACAAGTGGTGCGGAAAGCTGAGTGATGGTGGAAAGGAGAATACCAGTCTGATAAGTATGGGAAAACGTCTGAGGTTTGGCATCATAGTTGGGAGGCCCAAGGAGTCCCTCTCTTCGCTATCCTTGGGTTTGGGTATAAGCTGGCCCTATGTTTTGAGGCTGTTGATAGGACCGGGAAGGAACTGGATTACATCCCCTTGGAAGCCTGCGATCAAACCCTTAGGTTTAGTGTTAGAAATGGAACCTTTTACCCCTTAAAAATTGATGTAGACACCCAGAGACCTCCCTGCCAGTTTCAAAAGGCCTATATTGCTAAATTGACAAGCGAACATTATCAAGGGGAGTGGTTTCCTTCATTCCTTCCCTTGGGTCCCATAAATGAGACCTATGCATATTATATGGACGTCTGCTCTGGTATTTTATCACCTCACTCATCCCTTGTAAAAATCTCTGAATGCCAGGGGGCGCTAGTAAGCTTTACATCACACTTGTCTGCTGTTACATATTGTGGGGGTATCTTAAACAACACCCATGCCATGGGACATTTGAATGCATCCCATTGGCCGTGCAGGGGCCAGGTATTTGGAAACTCCAAACATCGAGATGTTAGGGTAGATTGGCGACACCGAGTAGCAGGAAGCTCCCTCACCCTTTATTTACAGAGCCCTGGTCTGTATTTTATTTGTGGTCATAATGCTTATAAAGCTCTCCCGCTGGGTTAGCATGGCCGGTGTGGTGTGGCCAGAGTATTACCAGACGTTCAAGTAAACACCACACTGGATTCACGCCAAATCTTCAACCTGGGGACTTATTCTCACAAGCTCTTCACACTCCTGAAAGGGGCTCGGGTTAAACGTGCCGAAAATCCCCTAGTAATCAGGCAAACGGGATTTCATTCCTTTATACGTGGACTTATTCCTAGACTGTGGTGGCGGAGCTGGAAAGGGCAGTGGTAAACATTTCTGCAAAACTTGAAAAAGCAGCTAATGCCTCCTTGGATGCTTTCCAAAAGTTACAACAAGAAATCGATGACATAGCAGAAGTAACACTGCAAAATAAGTGTGTGCTAGATGCCATGAATGGTGAAGTAGGCGGGGCCTGTGCTCACATTGGTGAAAGATGCTGTTTTTATATTAATCGCTCTGGTTTAATTGAGGAGGATTTGCAGGCCATCAAGGATGCAGTTGTTGTTTTCCACACTGTATCTCTTGATCATACCCTTAATTTTGAGGACCTCCTCCCAGACCTTGGGTCACGGTTTACTGGCCTTTTCCGTAAAATTGTCAAATGGATTATTTTCTTTCTTTTCTTTCTATGTGTCGTTTGGGTAATGTTGCAATGTGCAAAATGTTTGTGCAGTGCTGTTACTAAGGGCTCTACTGTCCGTAGGAGAACACAATATGTCTCCCTCCAGCTTGATCGCAAATTGCATATCTGGCCTGATAATTTGGATTATCAGGCCTGAAGGGGGGACTGTGACAGTCAGAAGTGACCCCTGAACAGCTAGTAGCCTTATAATAGCTGGCAACCATTAGGGGAAATTGGACACCTCACGGACACAGTAGCCTGAACTTTTGAACTGTCTTCCCTTATCGGTCTTGAGGCAGTTGAAGCTGGTCCTAAGCCGGTTTTTGCTGAGCAGATTGCAGGAGTGCAGGGTTTGCTAACCACCAATCAAATGCTAACACGACCGAAGCCTGTGTGTGAGTGTGTATAAAAGATTCTTGGGTTTTGTATGGAGTAGAGTCTTTGTACCATGGTACAAAACTCTCCTTTCTTCTGCAGAATAAAACAACCTTTCCTTATCCCTGTCTGGCTGTCATTGGCTCTCAGCTAGGCGGACCCGACATTTCGGTAACAAAAACAAAACAAACATCTTATATTTTACTTAGATGGAAGATTTCCAGTGACATCAGTGGGAGACTCTGCACTGCGCTGAAATGGGTGGGTTGAGTGATTGTGAAGGATCTGCACTAGAGATGTAAAGAGGCAGAGGAAAATAGCAGGGTGCATGTGGTTCTCTCAGCCTCATCATTTCTTTTATACATCAGCACTTATATTAAAATCCCTCAGCTAGATTCCTAGCTCCACTGATGTCAAAGCCTTATAGCACATTCAGCCATTAGTGATCATACCTGAATTTTTTTCTTTTCATCATGAGGCAGTCTTACCTGTACACAGTATAAATAACTGTAAAGGAAAGAGGAAGACAGAGGAAAACATACCTACTTGCACCCTCCTCAAACCCCCATCTCTTCAGGGTACCCCGAGAAATGACAGGTGTTTAGAATAAGCTTGTTCAAAGGCTGAATTTTAAAATAGCGAAGGGTCTTATCTTATCCAACAACAGATTTCAATTGCTTCTGATACTGTATAATACTTACAAACACTGCCAAAAAGAGATCTCAGTGGATAGCCAACTTAATGCAACTAACTCTATTTATCATCCTCTATGACTGTCTATGACTTATCTAATCCTTTTCTTTTCAAAATTATGTCTCCACAAATTGAAATCATGCTGCTTAGAAGTCTGAATGGAAAGCTTGGCTCTTGAGGCAGATGGCTGTTCCATGAGGATATTTTACATCATCAGTCACTTATAAGATGTGTTGATTACATGGTAAAAGCGATAGTGCCATGTTACCTTCTTATATTTTAGCAGGCATTGCAGTAAGCAAAATACCTTTTTTCTGCAGTTGATCTGATATATAAATACATATACAAGGTGTTTTGTGTGTATGTACGCACGAACGCATGCAACCACATGTGCATTTATGGGGAGGTGAGAATATTATTCCACCTGCCTGTGCCAAAAGCTTATGCAGAGAATAGAGACATACTTCCGCATGACTGTGCTTAGAATTACTTGTAAAATGCCTAGGAAATTAAATCTCTCCAAACAGGAAGAGCCACATCTGTGCATTTAACAAGTGAAAAGGTAGGACATTGAGTAAACAACAAACAACACTCAGCGGGAGGGTTAAGACAAACTCACAGAAATATCTTGAAGTCCTAATAATCAGCATGAAGCCCTTAGAGCTGAACTCAATAAGAAATGCTTGTTGACTTTGTTATCACATTCAGTATGACTTGTTTTCTAACGTAGTGAACTAACTAGCTCTGACCATGGGAGCTCTCTCTAGTAGTGGGTTACAAGAGAGAATTAAACTATTCTGTTGCCCAGCTTTTTTAAGTTGTTGGCTCCTGACAGAAAACCACTGTCTATGCCCAATGTCAAACAGAAAATAAAAAGGCTGTAAATGTCCTGTCTGTCAACATTTAAAATATCACCCTACTGACTGGAGTCACTGGATACAGCTGATACATTCAAATACACTGGTTATTTAGGAGTTAATAAGAGGCAGTTCAGACCAAGCCAACATTTCTGCAGTTCTCTTGGCTACCTGTGTTCAGCTAATGCACCCAAAGGCAGAAGTATCTGACAAAGACACTGATCAATTAAAGCTACAGTATTTGAGTAGAGCTGGTCAAAATTTTTCATCTGAAATGTATTTCAGGATAAATACAGATTCAGTGACACTGAAGTGTTTCGTGAATTTGTGTCAATTTCATTGAATTAGTTTTTTGGGGGGGAGCGGGGTGGGGAGGGTGGAACATCCAAAACGTTGAACCACTTCCTTTTAACATTCTTGAAATGAAACATTTTTACTTTTTGGCTGAAAACAACTTTTAGTTTCAAAATTTCCTTTAAGTTTTTTAAGTTTTAAAATGTTGTGTTTGATCTGCAGTGAATTTTTTCGAGTTTTTGATTCACTGATGAAAATTTTCATTTTTAGTTCTATCCCAAATGGTTTTTTTAAAAATTTTTGAAATTGTCAACTAACCAAAAAATCAATTATTTGCCCAGCTGCATATTCAAGTTTTTACTAAAAATGTTCCTATACATTGACGCCCACAAAGTATGTACAGCGGTCTCCATACTTACTGTAGTTTTACTTTTCCTGGGTCGGATTCTCACTTACAGCCTGTGGCTATTGAAGTCAATAGCAAAAATTCAATTGACTTTAGAGTGGTAGAATGAAGCCCTTATTCTGGATGAGTACTACCTTCTCACTGAAATCTCCATGAAATCAATGAGACTACTTAGTGTGATTTAGGTATTACTCAGAGGTAAGGAACGGTGGCAGAACTTGGACCTTACTCATGATTTAAATGATTGTAAATGCAAAAGCTGCTAGAGTAAGCCTTGTTGACAAAACCAAAACCCCAAAAACAGATGAAAAATAAAACCTAAATCCAAAAAACATGACATGAGGCAACTGATAAAAGAATATCACTTGGAGAATACACAGGCGTCAGCTAATGATGGAATCTCATTCCTAGAAACTACAATGCCTGCAGAAACTGAGCTGTCACTTTTGTTTGACAGAGCCCCCAAACACTTTCTAATCTGGCTTGTACCCTAGTGTCTGTCTTAATGCTCTGCACAGCAGTGTTCTGTCTGAGAAGCAGCTGGAGCTGTACTGAGAATACCTACCTGGATAAGTGCTGCTGGCTTCTCCCAGTGAGTGCTTAAAACTTAGCATTTGTAAAGTGCAACTTGGCTTTTAACAACTCCAGAAACTAACTGTAAGGATAATTAGGAAAGTTATCAATAGTATTTAATTAGTGTCACTGAATAATATCCATTTATAAACTATTAATTCCAGATTCACACCTTTTCTGTTCTAAGCATATGGAAATAATGGGTTTCAGAGGGGTAGCCATGTTAGTCTGTACCTTCTTGTCAACTGTTGGAAATGGGCCACCTTAATTGCATTGGCCTTGTTAGCATTACAAAAGTAATTTTCCCTCCCTTGGTACTCACCCCTTCTTGTTAACTGTTGAGAACAGGCCACTTCCACCTTAACTGAATTGGCTCATTAGCACTGACTCCCCACTTCTCAAGGCAACTGCCATCTTTTCATGTGCTATAATACAGGGGTCGGCAACCTTTCAGAAGTGGTGCGCTGAGTCTTCATTTATTCACTCAGATTTAAGGTTTCACGTGCCAGTAATACATTTTACTGTTTTTAGAAGGTCTCTTCCTATAAGTCTATAATATATAGCTAAACTACCGTTGTATGTAAAGTAAATAAGGTTTTTAAAATGTTTAAGAAGCTTCATTTAAAATTAAATTAAAATTTAGAGCCCCCCGGACCGGTGGCCAGGACCTGGGCAGTGTGAGTGCCACTGAAAATCAGCACGCGTGCCGCCTTTAGCACGTGTGCCATAGGTTGCCTACCCCTCCTACAGTGTATATTCTGCTTACTGTTTTTTTCACTTCATGGATCTGATGAAGTGGGTTTTAGCCCACGCAAGCTTATGTCCAAATAAATTTGTTAGTCTCTAAGGTGCCACAAGGACTCCTTGTTGTTTTTATGAAAATAATAGTCTCTCATACTATCAAATTGTGATTACAACTAGTATAGACAACTAATGTGGCACAGTGATGTAAAATGTTTATGCTGCAAACTATGAAATAACACAGATAAAGTGTCAGATCAAATGTCTATTTCATATTACTTTATATAATAGAGTTATTTATATTAAAACATTCTTAATTTTAACAAAATGGTTTCCTTGTTTCATTCTTGGGATTTAGTATCTGACCGATGCCTATAGCTAAGCTAATATTTGATATCCTAACAAATTTCAAAAAGAAGCAGATGGGTCACATAATTGTTTTCTTTTCTTGGTATTAAAAAGAGGACCTGAAGCTTTCAGTGGAGCTGGAACTGAGAAGAGGATACAGGAAGCACTAGTATTTTCATCAGGAGACGCTTCTAATGATATATTTGCCTTGTACCCAATTCACTTCCACTGAGGGCAGAGGTTCCTAACTTGTGGTACATAGAGAGCTGGCTAATCATGTGGTGCTCACTCTTTCTTTCCAGCTGAGAAGCAGCAGTAGAGATACAAGGGGAGATTGAAATGAAGAGCAAAATTAGATAGCATCTTCATTTTCACACAGATGAAACATCTTATTGAACCAGAATTGTATAATCAGTTTCCCGTGTAAACAATTGACATAGTTGCCATACAGTTATCTTTATGAATAGGAAGGGAGGAGGCCCTCAAGACAGTAAATGGTAAGTAAGTTAGCACACCATCTATTAATATGTGGACCACAACATGAAAAAGTTTAAGGAGTTCTGATTTATGGAATAATTCTGTTTTGGAGGGATGAGGACTGAGACAGTCAACTGAACTTCTCAGTTGAAAAATGCTGCACAATACTTCACTTTCTACAGAATTCAGTTGGAGAACTTTGAAACTATTAGATTTGCTCCTGTAGCTCTGAATGAGGCTGGGATTACATGCCTCTCCAGCTATCAGACAACAATCTCTGCAGACATCATCTTCTTAAAGCCACCGTGGACAGCAACTGAACATGAAATATGCCAACAGCCCAATCATAAGAATGTGAAGTCTAGAATGTAGGTCTATACAGCAATTAGACATTCATGGCTGGCCCATGCCAGTCGACTGAAACAGCCCCTTAGCCCAACCCCGGGAGCCTGAATGAGGTTTAGATGCTCAGGCCACAGCTCAAGCTCTGGGCCCCTTCCATCTCACCAGGTCCTAGAACCCAGGCTCCAGTCTGAACATCTATACCACAATTAAACAGTACCAAATCAGCTGGCATGCACAAGCTGCAGGTTTTTAACTGCAGTGTAGACATAACCTAAAATGCTCACAGAGTATTGCTGTTAGCTTTACAGTTGCCACAGCCCATGAGAAAAATGTTTCCGCATGTTACAGAGAATGTATGAATGTAAGAAATGTATAGCTTCCTACTTGCCCTCAGTCATTACAGGAGAGAGAGAGGACAGAGGGAAAGTTTCCCTAGTGATACCTTGAGTAGTTCATTATATAGATAACTGTTAGCAATCTGAATATTATTCTTCCTCTCTGCCTATTAGCATCACAGAGTCTTAAATATATTGTGCATACAATTTAATAAGCCATTTTAGAACAGCAGCTGCTAGGTCCACATCTTTTCCCTTTGCCTGAATCCTTTATTTGTTTAAATAATTATCTACAGCTGTTTAACTCTTCATTTCATTTACCTCCTTTTTGGTGTAGTAGTGTATTCTTATTAATTTCCTTCAAACTAATAGTATATACTCTTTCTACTGCATCTCTTTTATGTGTTTTCTAATAGGAGAGAATAAAATGCAAAACCTATTTCCTTAAAGGCAGCAAGGTATGATACTGTTTTCTCTTTTAAAGGCAGTGCCCTTCCATTATCCCCAGTTTTCAGAAGCATTATAATTACAATTTTTAAAAATGTTCTCAGTCATGATTGTGTGCCTCGGGTTATGTAATGCTGCTATGTTCATGCAAGTCTGAATTTTTAGCAGAACTGCCTCTGCCCTGGTTAAAAATGACATCAATGACACATAAAAAGGCATTCCAAAAGGTACATTCTTTTAGTTTTCTGCACTAACTTACATGTGAGCTGCATGGTACTGAAGACATTGGTCCTCTCAGCTAACCTCCATTCATTCAATAAACAGTTCTAAGCGGCAAGTCTCACTCACAATAACTCCATTCAGGAGCTGCATACAGAGTCACAGATTCCAAGGCCAGAAGGGCTCATTGTGATCATCTAGTCTGACCTCTTGTATACCATAGGCCATAGAACCTCCCCAAAATAATTCCTAGAGCAGATCTTTTAGAAAAACATCCAAACTTGATTTAACAATAGTATGTTGGTGAAGTACAGACTGACAGTGACAATGGGTTCATTTCCTTTATATCTGACAAATAGGGTAGAAGTATATGGGAAATCAGACACACACTGCTGAATCAAGTATAAAATGTGTAAACAGCTTTTTTGTTTTCATGAATAAATTTAGTCAAAGTACATTTTTGGATTCATGAGTTATTGAAATTAAAAATAATTTTAGTCAAAGTTAGTTTTTTGAGGAATGCATTTTTATTTAAGCTCCAGTTTCGCCAGTGTCATTAAAGTCAAGTTGAATTTTCCACTTAAAATAAGGATTCAATCTTTTTGTTATATATGAAAACGCAGCACATCTTCTGTTAAAGTAGAACACATATTCTCTGGATGTAAAATGTTTTTTCTGAAAGTATACTGTAAATCCATTAATGGGTTTAGAAGTTAAAATTAATTAAAAATGGGTCCTTTAAGAAACTTAGCATCTGATCTCAAACCATTTTCTTTCCTATTATCTCAATAATGAAGTAACACAGACTCTTCAAACTCTTAACTTGTTAAAATTCACTGAAGCCTTGTACATAAATTTTTTTTTAAAGGATCAATTACCATTTTATACCATTATCCTTCACAATAAAAGTTTCTCTGTCCGCAGTGGTTGAATAATTTTATATAGAAGATTCTATGGAGAACTTCCATTTTGCAAAACAGCTGTCATCTCCCATTGTTCTCAAAAGTACCAGGGGCTTGTGTACAGGTTTCATTAGTCAACACTAGAGAGGTGTCAGTTCTAATTCATGCTAGCATGCTGTGCACTAACTGGCCCTAAGTTCCCTAGCGAGCATCAACATAGTACTGTTTGTAACAGTACTACATCAGCACACACTAGGGAACTTGTAGCGCACATCAGCGGGGTCCACACAGGCCAGTTAGTTTATTACACGCCACTGCAGACTAGAATTTACACACTATTGGTGTGGAGTAATGCACTGTGTAGAAAGCCTTAAGTGTTTTCCTCTCTGTCTCCTGACAAGAAAGGGGCCTACCAACTTCTCTATGGACAGCTTGACTTCCCTCTCATTGAGAGCAATGGGAAATGGTGGCCATTTCAAAAAAAAATGCACTTCTTAATGAGCTGCTTTGAAGGTGAAAATTTTATATATCAACCTCTGCTGAAAAATAAACTTTGTCATTATTTTTCATAACTGCAAAATGTCCATGAATCCTAAATATTTATTTTCAAAAGCTACTCATTGTTTAAACCCAACACAATCAGGAAAACAGGGGATGAGGAAACTGGTGTGTGTGTGCACACGCACATTGAAATAAAGGGGAACACAAAAGGTGCAAAAGGGATGGGGAAACAAGATTAGCATGGAAGGTAATAAGCAGTGCAAGAGGCAAGAGTTATTTTGCCCGCAGGAGGAAGGGGAAACTGAGCTAGTTGGAAAATATCCCATCCTCATGATGGAAAATGTTGAAAAGATGGTTTTTCAGCAAAAATTCAAATACTGAAATATTCTGGCCAAACTCCATAATGTCTGGTGCCTTATGGGAGGAGTTCTTCTGGTGCCTAATGGTCCCATTCTCCACTACAGGCTGGGCTTCCTGGTTGAATGACATCTCCTATGGTGCAACTGCCTCTCGTCACCAAGAGGACAGACCAGTGCATCGTGGGAGCCCATTTGTGGTGTATAAAGGGAGATGCACTCCAACAATGGAGTCTAGCCCACAGAGCAGAATGGGGAAATGAGGCAACTGAACTACAGCTCCCAGGAGGCACAGAAGGAGCATATCCAAATTGAAATATTTTGCTTTTTACATTTCAGTTTTCAGGCACTCTTTTTTTGGTGAAAAATCATTTTTTTCTGTGAAAAGCAAACACTTTTAGTGAAAAATTACATTTAATTGGTCAGTTTTACATTGAAAACAGTTTCAATGGAAATTTTACAATCAACCCTTCTGCAAATCTAGTTTAATTGGTCAGAATGCTCTAGCTGCTGGGTGCTACTCCAGAGTAGCATAAATCAGCCAGAATGTACTAGTGAATCTGGCCATAAAAGCCGAAAATTTATTTAAGGTAGAGGGTGGAATTTTCAAAAAAGTGCATAAGTGACATAGAAGGCTAATGGAACTTGTGCTCCTAGATGCTTCTGAAAAATCATTCAAATTCATATCTTCAAATCATTCAAATATCACACACTAACAGTCTCTTTTAGTTTCTTATTTAGTGCTCATGTATTAAATTTTTAATTAAAAACCCAAGGCCGTTCCCCAGACAAAGTCTATTTTAAGAAAGAAGTAACAGAGTACATATCAGTAATTGAGAATAAAGTATATTGCAAAGATTTTGTAATTATCCCAAACTTAAGTGTTATTAATCTAAGAAATTTAAACTTATGATTCTTCTTTTGAGAGCTACTCAGTTTTTGTCTGTCCCAGAGCTAGACAGAGACCCAATCGATTTAATGTCTGCATGAGTCAGCGTCTCCCCACAAGTTCCGTGAGTAGGACATTGTATCATATGTACCCATATGCCTTTGTCAACACAACTAGTTTCCCCCCCCCGCCTCCCCACACCAGAGGATTTAACTTAATGGCAGATACCTGCAGAAGAAATGCTTTCTAAGAGTATGTCTACACTTGCAGCTGGTGGTGTGATTTCCAGCTCAAGAAGACAGGCCCACACTAGCTCAGACCAAACTCTCATACTAAAAATAGAATGTAGCCATAGGCAGTGTGATCAGCAGGAGGGATGAGCCACTACAAGTACAGATGTGTCCAAGACCATAGGCACCGACTCCATGGGTGCTCCAGGGCTGGAGCACCCATGGGGAAAAATTAGTGGATGCTCTGCAGCCACTGGCAGCCAAGCTCCCCTCACCCCGCACCCCACTTCCTCCCCGCCCGAATGTGCCGCTTCCCTGCTCCTCCCGCCTACCTCCCAGCCCTTCCCACCACCAAACAGCTGTTTGGGGGTGCTTAGGATTTTCCAGGACAGAGGAGGGAGCGGTGGGGACGCGGCACACTCAGGGGAGGAGGTGGAGAAGAGGCGGGGCAGGGACTTGGGGGAAGGAGATGGAGACTTTGGGGAAAGTGTGGAATGGGGGGGCGGGCAAGGGCAGCACAGGGGCAGGGCCAGGGCCAGGGGTGAGGTCAAGCACCCACTGGGAACAGAGGAAGTCGGTGCTCATGTCCAAGACCATAGGCACATACTCAGTGAGGCTAGCCCCTTCTGCTGCTTGTGTTACCTTTGATATCAGAGCTAGCATGAATGCGTCTTCTCCATCTGGGACTCATACCCTAAAAGCAATGCTAATTCCAATCATCATCCATAAAAAGATTAAAAATAGAGATATTTTAAAACTAAACTAGAAAGCCTATGTTCAAATAAGCACTTATAAATACATTTTTAAATGACCCACAGTTTATTCATGTTAATCCTAGCAATTCACTGCCAGACAAAACTGCACCTACAAATATGGAGGCACAGTCAGAAAATCAGGTTGCCAAATATCAAATAGCAAGTGTTATAAAAACACCCTGAATGCACTGATGTATGTTATGTAAACATAAACATTAATTTAATGCAGTAAAGCAGTTTATAAAATGGGTCCTTTTCTCCATATTGACTCAATTGTACTCTTCCTTAATACATTTTTACTTGTTCTAAGACAGCACATTTTCACTGCTTTAAGTACTCTCTTGATAATTGCATAATTACACCATTTTGTGGTACTAGCTGTCAAATACAGGGAATATTTTAGCAACACTAATGTGAAAAAATCATGAAATATAGCTACCTAATTTATTAAAGTAAACGTTCTAAACTTCCACTTGCTTTTGCAATGAGGGAAAGGCAACAGAGTTGGTGAAATAAATATAGCATCTGCCATAATCTGCAACAGAAATACAGGACACATGCAGCAGAATTTTTCTGAAAAGCAACTCAACCTCAAGACAGTGGCAGATTAACAAATTTGGCACCCCTAGGCCCCCAAAATATTGCCGCCCTCCCCCCCGCTGCCAGCTCACCTCTGCTTCCCCGTGGTAAGCCTGGGAGGGAGGGTGAGAAGGGGAGTTCTGGTGCGCTTTGGGAATGGCAGCGGTGGGGTGGAGGTGAGCTGGGGCAGGGAGAGGTTCCCTCCCCCCCAAGTCGCTCCCCGCACCTTCCGGCCCCAGCTCACCTTTGCTCCGCCTCCTCCGATCGCACCGCTACTCGATTCTCCCTTCCTCCCTCCCTCCCTCCCAGCGCTTTTGCGCAGTGAGTCTGGGAGGGAGGGGTGAGAAGGGGAGTTGTGGCACGCTTGGGGAATGGCAGTGGTGGAGTGGAAATGAGCTGGGGCGGGGAGCGGTTCCTGGTCCCCCCGGGGTTATTCCCTTCATCCGTGGGCCCAGCTCACCTCTGCTCTGCCTCCTCCAATCACACCGCTACTCGCTTCTCCCTCCCTCTCAGCACTCTCGCGTGGCAAGCCTGGGAGGGTGGGGGGAGAAGGGAAGCATGGCGTGGGGCTTGGGGAAGGGGCGGAGTTGGGGAGGGGTCACGAGCAAATTTGCCACCCCTGCAAATTTGCTGGCCTAGGCAATAATAAGCTGCTGCCTCAAGAGAGCGTTCCAACCGATCAGAAGGATTAAGTAGTCAGCAAGGTATTCATTAAGTACATGTGGCCTTGGAGAATAACTGCAGAGAATAACCAGCTAGAGCAGGGGTTCTCAAACTGGAGGTTGGGACCCCTCAGGGGGTCCCGAGGTTATTACATGGGGGTCATGAGCTGTCAGCCTCCACCCCAAACCCCGCTTTGCTTCCAGCATTTATAATGGTGTTAAATATATTTTAAAAAAATGTTTTTAATTTATAAGGGCGGTTGCACTCAAAGACTTCCTATGTGAAAGGAGTCACCCGTAAAAAAGTTTGAGAGCCACTGAGCTAGAGACTCCTGCCAGTAGGAGCAGAAGCAGCAAAGGCAGGGACTTGGATAACGGGAAGGGAAAGAGAGGGTAAAATGGGACCCAGTCAGCCCACCATTGTGCAGAGGAAACCCACCCACACATATCAGGGGCACTAGGATCCCCCATACCTAGTGATGCCTCCATACCTAGCCTCCATGGGGCCTTTGGAAAAAACTGTAGATAGGGACCAGCCAGAAACTCCACCAGAAAAAGTAGAAACAGCTCAAGTAGGATGTTTAGAGAACTTTTTACAGTTTTGACTGGATTTTCACTGCCCTATTTCTCTTTCCTGCCCTTTCTCCCTTCTTGCCTTCCCTTCAGCAAATCCCCTCCTAGGTAAAATCCAGCCATTCCCCACACAACAAGTTGTTTTTGCCACCATCATGTAGTTCGCGCTGCTCGTGTGTTCTATCCCTTCCCCGCACTGCATCTGTCTTGTCTATTTAGACTACAAGCACTTCAGGGTAGGGACCGTCTACTAGTCTCTGTTGGTTCAGTGCCTAGCACAAAAGGGTCCTAATAAACATAATTATTAGTAATAACAACAGTCATGTGACTTATGAGACAGCCAATTTGCTATGACATTTCAGGCACATCTTGCAGTCCCTTGCTATTCCTTTATTAGTGTTTCCTGGAGAAGGGAAAAAATCTCACTGTCCCTATAAAAAACTACTAAAAGGTCTCTTTCTTAAATATCACATTGTATTTTGGCACAGGAGGTAGATGGAGAGCTTTCAGTCTGATGTTTAGTGCTTAGTGTTGGATGAGGGACAGCAAAAGCAAGGGACGGGCAGGCAGGCAGGCATACAGACACAAACCAAATCCTTTAACTTAGCCCAGGTTTAGTTTTATCTGCTTCTCCTCTGTAAGCACCTCAACTCTGTCTGGGATGTGCACATGCATATGGTATATACCAGGGTAGGCAACCTGCGACACGCAAGCTGATTTTCAGTGGCATTCACAGTGCCTTGGTCCTGGCCACCAGTCCGAGGGGCTCTGCATTTTAATTTAATTTTAAATGAAGCTTCTTAAACATTTCAAAACCTTATTTACTTTACATACAACAACAGTTTAGTTATATATTATAGACTTATAAGAAGAGACCTTCTAAAAACATTAAAATGTATTACTGGCACATGAGACCTTAAATTAGAGTGAATAAACAAAGACTCGGCAGACTACTTCTGAAAGGTTGCCGACCCCTGGTATATACTCAAATCCTGCTGCCAACACCATGCTGTGCCCTGCTCATTTTTTATCCAAGTGCGCAGCTGAGCGCACCTGCTGCCCTGCACAATCACTGTTGTTGCTGCTGACAGATAATGCTGCTGAGTATCACGGTCCTTCACTGAGGGAAATAATATTAAATATTTTTAACTGGTGGATGTGGAATGCTCTCAGACGGTGACAGCTGGGGAATAGGAGGTAACTGCCTAGCACTGGCTGCTATGGTGAAACTCAGTGAGTTCCCCTAGGGTATTACTGTGCTACGAACCTCCAGTACAAACTGGGGCCATCCTACCAAATCTATGCAGGTGCTGAACTCTCCTTCCCATCATAGCTTACACTTCAGTTGATAGCTCATGTCACCTCATTGCCTTGAGTTGGAGTTCACCCTGACCCTCCCCCACGCCCCCATGTAATATGCCTCAGTTTTCACCCCAAACCCTATAGTCTTTAGGAGATCCACAGCAGGTCCTGATGCTTCTGGCAGCTGTGGAAGCCCTGAGCCAGGAGCTATGAATTTTCCTGAGAAACTAAATGCTGCTGCTGAAAAGCATCTCTCACATCTCTGTAGCCAGATTTTCTAGCTTCCATGCAAAGGAAATCCTACAGTACAGAAAACAACTTCCTACTAGAGCCTCTTTTGACTGATAGCTACTGTTAAACTGTCTCAGTAAACATTAGAACAATAAAAATGCTCACAGGGTCACGTGGGGATTTCAGCAATTCCTGTTCTGATCTTACACGTGCTCTCTCTGTTTTACATTTTATAAGGTGTCTAACTGGCTACAACAAAAACCTATAAATTAACTAACAAACTAAAGATGCCTCCTAAAGAGAGCTGTGGAAAGGGCTCCCAAGAGAAGTTGTGGAATCCCCATCACTGGAAGTTTTTAAAAACAGCTTGGGCAAATACCTGTCAGGGATGGTCCCACCACAGCACAGAGAGCTGGACTTAATGACTTCTCAAAGTCACGTCCAGCCCTATATTTCCATGATTCTAAGACTTAACTTTCAATTATACTTCAAGCTGGTACAAATTTGCTGAAGTTACATAAAGAGTCATGCACAGCTCTTCTCTTTATTAGGGTCTAATTACATATAGTGTTAACTTGAGTATTCTTAAACTGTCTTATAATAACAAATGAACTTTAAAGATTTGAGCTTATTTTAAAACAAGGTGTAAATATTCAGTATGTGAATTTAAAATGAGGCCATTGTTTGAACTCATTTTGTTCCACATATGGTAGCTCTGCAGTAGGAAACATTAAACCAGGCTTTGGCTACACTAAATTATTTTCTTAACATTCTACTCCTGAACTGGTGGTATTAGGGGTTGGAGAGAGATGGAGACAAAAGCCAAGCAACCAATGACAGTTTAATCACCATTATCTAGACTGCTCTGAACAGAGTCACGACACTTTAAAATGGCCTGTTTTAGTGCCTCCACATTACAAGCATCAGTGAAGCTGCACTAGTGGTGCAATGGTGAGTAATTCTGGGGGGACAGGCTGGTGCAGACCTTCCTACATAGGTCCAGGTACATTGCACTGTTTCCAAGTGTCTTTTTCAAATATAGACAAGTAACCAAAACATACAGAGAATAAGCGATAAAAAGAGACAAAATTCTGTGTAGGATTAATTACAGTATCCCCTGCTGTAATTACCTTTTTCAGCATTAGCTTCTCTGGTTCTTTTTATTTTTTTTATAAGCCTCCCTGCATATTCTTTAGATCTTTGTACAGAGCCTATAGAAAAAGTGCCTGATTTACAACTGGATCCTCTAGGGCAGTGGTTCTCAAACTTTTTTTTCCACAGACCACTTGAAAATTGCTGAGGATTTTGGTGAACCACTTATTGATCTTTCCAAGTGTTGTTTGTACCATTAGCTAACTATTGTAAAGCACTTTGGATAAAAGTGTTATAAAAAAAACATAATTATTTTTTCCCAAATAAAAGCACACAACTCATATTTTAATATCACTAGTCTTAACTTTCTAATGCAATGGATGTGCCCTCTCTCCCACACCACAGCAGCCACAGAGCTGGGGCTGGGCAGGAGGGCCATGTCTCCCCGCAGCCACAGCCCTGGAGCTGGGGAAAGTCACCTCTTTCTCTGGCTGTCCCAGCCCTGCACATCTCTAATTCCCGCCACCCCCACTTCTTACTCCACTGTCCCCTCCCCACCTAGGGGTCCTGACCAAACTCTGAAGGCAGCAGCGCAGAAGTATTGCATGGTATAGTATTGCAACCCTTACTTCTGCACTGCTGCTGGTGGGGCACTGCCTTCAGAGCTGGGCACCTGGTCAACAGCCACTGCTCTCTGGCCACCCAGTTCTGAAGGCAGTATAGAAGTATGGGTGGCAGTATCGCAACCCCACTACAGTAACCTTGTGATTTCCACCACAACCCTCTTCTGGGTTGGGACCCTCAGTTTGAGAAACACTGGTCTCTGCCATGAAATCCATATAGTACAGGGTAACAATACACAAAAGAACAGATTTCACAGGGAGACCATATTTTACGGTCCGTGATGTGTTTTTCATGGCTATGAATTTGGTAGGGCCGTAATCATTATGATTTCACTTGTGAATGAAGCAACTGACTGGCAAGAGAAAAGCTTCTCTTTTCCATGCAAACCTCCTGGACATTTAGAACCAACAGGAGAGGGTCTGATGAAAAATGCATGATTTACATTACATTAATTGTATGGTTACGTAATGTGTTGAGTTTGCCCAGTGGGGAATCCCTCTCACTGAGGGATAGTTGAACTTCAAAATCTAGAATTAAATGAAATGCTTCTCAATTAATTATAATTAACAAATCCAGTTTCCTGATGTCTGTAGAACACATCTGGATTTCTGACATTAAATTTATTACTTCTCTTCTTTTTTTGTGTTGTTAAAAAAAAATAACCTAAAAGATGACTTGGTAGGACTGTGATCATTAGTGTGTGTTCTAGAGAAATGGATAGAGTAGTTTGATCAGTTGTATGTTAAATAGCTTGCCTTTGTTCTGATTATTGAAAACATGAGGTAATGGATTATGCAGCTAGTTATTTATTATATCCGAGAAATGGTGAGTGGATGTGTTAAAAATACAAATAAGAGAAAACTTTCTAGCAAAATCAGCTGAACATAAAGTAGTGAAATGGTCAGAAAGCCTGTCACGTAGCTATGAAACATATTCAATATTTTTTGTTATAAAAATAGAAAAAAATATTAATTTCTACTTTTTTTCCCTCTACATTTATGTTGCATGTTCCTATAAATATGAGTGTAGATTAGCTGTAAAATACATATTCTTAGTTCAACAAACAAAGAAAGATGTGCAATAAAAAGCAACCTGAGTAAAATCACTGACAAGGATTACATTTATCTATATATTAATCCTGTTTTATATAATGTTGCCTTTTAGTTTCAGTTATGGTTGCGTCATAATTTCAGTTATTGTACCCATGTAAAGCCCAGCTTTTCAAAGGCTTCCTAAAAATACATGTTCATTATCTGGCATTTAATCCTTTTGCACATGCCAATACTTTCATTAGTGTACTTATCACACATTTAATGTGTGCACACATAACAGGCACATTTTTCCCCTTAAATTGGCACCTTAAACATGTGATTCTCCAATACCTTATAAAATGAATAATGCAAATTCAATCTTATACCATTCAAATATAGAAAGGAACACAGAGATAAGATTGAGTCTCCAGCCCGACCGCTTGCTTGTGGTTCTCCCATATTACAGACATAATAGAGGTCTTATAAAAATAAATGACATTACCTATCCTAGCATATACTACTGTTGAAGTAGTTAGGGAAAATGGCCTGAGCTAGGTAGAAGGCATGTGCCTATGTTTCTTGCTTTTGCTGATTTGAACCAGACTTCGACAATATTTTGGGGAGATGGGGCATGCTTTCTGATATACAAATACCATTGTATGAAAAAAACATGCAGTGCTTTTTCTTCCCTTTCCTTTATGGTTTGAATTTGTATAGTGCAGAAGGCTTCATGAAGCATAAAGTACTGCAGATTTAGCCTTTTCATCAACCAGTAGCTTTTTGCTGTAGATCACTTTCTTACATTCCTTTTGAAATCTAATATCACTGATATTCAGATGTCAAACAGGCCTGACATGCTAAAATCTGGTCCCAGAACTGAACCATTTATGGACTAAACAAACAAGTAATCATCTTAAGGGAATCTGTCTCTTAGAAAAGACAGCAAAATGAGATAAGACCTTTGTTTTTGCTGCTAAAGCAAAATTCCATTGTGGCTTCATAAATGAATTTCTACAACAAATATGAACAAATGGCACCACTTATTTTTATGTGGTTTACTCCAATGGTACTTAGGAATCAAAAACAAGTAATTCAGTTAATAGAAGGATGACATTTTTCCACTGATATAAGTGACAACAATATATGTCTTTTGTAAATTCACCACAGTGCACTCTAAAGTACTTTTACAGATCAAGGAAGCATTAAAACTCTAAGCCAATTATTATTCAATTAATCAATAATGGCACTTAGCAACAGCATACTTTTGCACCAATGCCCTTATCATATGCAGTTATATAGCAAAATATTTTAGAAATTTGGAATAAAATGTTCTGAATATATTTTACTATGAAAATAAGTTACTGGCTTTGCCTTGATGTTTGTTTTTAATAAACCTCTTACCTCTGCCTTGGAATTAGAAGAAGGAAACTATTGGCCTAGCCAGGAAGAAAGCACTAATTATATTGATATTACTTCCCAGTTCAGATATTATTTTTGCATCACTGAAAATATATTACACATAACATATTTACATTTCATATAAGAAAGTCAAAGAAATATTCTATAAAAAATGTATTTGGGGAAAAAATGTAAATAAATCCATTGATCAGGACATGCAGATGAATGAAAACAGCCAGAGGGATGGATTTAAGTGGCAGGCCACAACTTTATACACTTAAAAATTGAGAGTATTATCCAGAGCTATCTGCACTGTCTCACGCAACTTTCATATACCAGGCTTTAAATGGGTCTAGAGGGCTCCCACCATATAATCCATAACTTGGGGTGGACTCTCCTCGGCCTACCCCATAGGATTCAGTTCACTCTTCTGAAATTTCTCCTCTCCACCCTCCGTGAGAGGGGTAGAGGGTACCAAGAGGGGGACCTCAGTCTGCAAAGACCTCAAGTCTCCCCTTCTCCCAGAGGCACATGCTCTACCAGCTAAAGAAAGAGAGAGGCTCCAGAAGACCCAGGTAAATGTTTAATTTAATGAGAGGCCAAATAGCTCCACTTTCTCACTGTCTAGTTAATGAGAAGCAGAGAACCCTTGGAGGAGGAGGAGCCCATCCCTGCATTCTCCCACGTCTCTCTTTCTGGGCTGTCTACCACAGTGCAGGTCCAATCAACTTCCTCTCCCCGCCCTCACCACAAAGCATGTGCACTCTGGAATGTGTCCTAAACTAAACTTGCTTAATTTTAACAGGTAACTGTATGGGAGATGTCAGGTATAACTAATATATTGTTTTAAAATGAATCTGCAGCTGTGATTAACCATCACAAAAAATAACACCCTAGGAAAAGCAACTTTAGGGTTGATCCTTCAAGGTGCTTAGAGCCTTCATTCTCCAAAGTTATCAATACCTTGCAGGGTCAGACATTTTACTTTCAACAAAGCAATTCCATTTTAAGACTTAACCAGCAGGGGAGATTCCCAGAATGGCAATGGGCTGAGCTGGCTCTTGCCAGCCAGGGTCCCACCGCCGGTCCCACTTAGCGCCTCCGGTCCTGCTTAGCCCTACCAGCCGCCAGCTCCACTCACCTCAGCTGCCGATCTGGGGTTCCAGTTGCTGACCTCCTGCCAGCCTGGGTCTGGATCTCCAGGCTTGCTCAGCCTGCTTTTCAGCCTGGAGTCCCAGCAGGCCACCCTGGGCTCTGCTCCTGGCCTTGGATCAGTGCTCTGCAGTCTCACCGCTGTGGCGCACTGTCCCCAGCCTGGGACAGTGAGGGTTGCAAACGAGGCAAGGGGGGTGCAGCTCAGCACCCTCATCTTAAAATTTCTTATCTCAGACCATGCTGCGTTTGACCTTGTGCCTGCCTTCTATCGCCATTTTTTTTCCCCACTGAGAGTTGAAGGGAACATTTGACAAAATGGCAGCTCCTAAGAAAGTGAAGCTAGATGTCCGATCATTTCAGCTTGCTTGGACAGACGCATTTGGATTTATCAAAAAGAAGGACTGTGCTATTTGAGCTTTCTGTTATGAAAGTGTTGTTTGTCGCACATCAAGTGTTCGACAACATTTTGAAACGAAGCACAAGAAAACCTTTCTTGATGAAGCAGACAAGACTGAATCGATCAAAAAGGCAGCAGCAGCCTATGAGAAGCAAAGCAGTGTTTTTAAAAGCTTAAGTATAAGTAAAAATCAAGCTACAGAAGGAAGTTACAAGATTGCACAGTGCATTACAAAAAACAGAAAGCTGTTGGGGAATATATAAAAAGTTTTTCTCAGCATTTCCGAGATTTTGTTCAATGATTTGCCAAATAAAGATACAATCATATCTAGAATAAAAGAACTGCCCATCTCTGCCAGAACAGTTGAGAGACGCATAAGTGAAATGGCAGAAAACATTAAAGAAAAGCAGAGGACTGCACTGAAAGACACAGCAGTGTTTAGTGTTGCAGCTGATGAGAGCGTGGATATAAACAATGTTCCACGTTTTGCAGCTGTTGCAAGATATTGTGCTTCCTATGAAATCCAAGGGGAACTTTTGTTGCCTAGAACGCCTGCATGGCACAACAAAGGGAGAAGATATACTGTAAAGTTTTGTAAACCATTCTGAAGAACAAGGAGTTGACATCAGAAAAATATTTTGTGTCACAACAGATGGTGCTCCTGCCATGGTTGGAAAACAGAAGGGATTTGTAAAGTTACCTGAAGATCAGATTGGCCATCTGACAGTCAAATTTCACTGTAGCATCCACCAAGAAAACCTGTGTGCTAAAATTTCTAATTCAGAGCTTAATAATGTGATGAATACAGTCATGTGAATTATGAATTTCCTCGTTACTCGATCTGCTTTGACTCACAGATAATTTCAAGCACTGCTAGAAGAGACAGTGCTTATAATGACATCTCACTTCACAGCAACATTCGGTGGCTAAGTCATTGCAAGGTTTTGGTGCACTTTGTCAACTGTTTTGATGGAATCAAGGCCTTTTTGTCAGAAAAAGAACAAAACTACCCCAAACTGGTTGATGACAAATGGCTGGGCAAGCTCATGTTCAAACTGGTATCACCACTCACCTAAACGAACTCAACCTCTGTCTCCAGGGTGCAGGGCAAACATTTCTGGATCTTTATGAAGCCTAGAAAGCACTTGTTGTGAAACTAACAGTTTTTTCTAGGGATATTCAGACTTCTACTTTCCACTACTTCCAACTCATAAAAGAGTTGTCGACACGTTGCACTGTCAGTGTTGATGAGATTGGAAAGTACATGCAAGAACTGGAATCAGAATTTTCTGACAGATTTCAAGATTTCCAGTGATTTGGCCCAATGCTTTCTTTTCTAATTAAACCTGAAAAGTTCAATGAAAGCGACTTGGATTTGTCTGTGTTTCAGTGGATGGGTGTTAAAGATTTTGAAATGCAACTCATTCAGTTAAAAAGCTCAGAATTGTGGACATCTAAGTTTGTGCATCTGCGGAGTGCACTTGAAGCTACCAAGAGAGATCATGGGGCCTCTATTCTGACCTGCTGGACGTCCCTGCGAGTGAAATTTAACTGTTTGAAGAAAATTGCGTTTGCAATGCTTTCAGCATTTGGATCCACATACCTGTGTGAACAGGTATTTTCACACATGAAATCTGTCCTCTGTCCCTCTCAAAGCCGGTTAACAACTGATCACTCAGAAGCCTGTGTGCCACTTAAAGTATCCAAATACATGCCAGACATTGGAAAATTCAGTAAGGAAAAGCAAGGGCAAGGATCACACTAAACTGATAAGATCTGCCTTTTAATTTAATTTTAAATAAGGCTTCTGAAACATTTTGAAAACCTTGTTTACTTTACATATAACAGTAGTTTGGTTATATAATATATAGACTTACAGAGAGACCTTCTAAAAAATGTTAAAATGTATTACTGGCACGTGAATCCTTAAATTAGAGTGTACAAATGAAGACTTGGCACACCACTTCTGAAAGGTTGCCTGTCCTACATTGTAGGGGTGGGAAGGAGGGTGTGTGTGTGTGTCTGTCTCTCTCTCTGTCTCTCTCACGTGCACGCACACACACATACACACACCCTGTGCTGGCCTTATTTTCATGTTTTTTCATTTTATTAGTTAAGATTTTTGCTACCCTCAATATCCTGTGATCCCTTTCGAATTCCTTTTCCTCTAGCTATTTTGCACATATGTGACTTATTCCAGATCCCAGTGAACTTGATGGCAAAACTCCCATTTGACTATTGTAGGAGGTAGATCAAGCCCAGAGGAAAAACGGAAATATTTAAAACATTGCTGACTCCTGGATGACTCTGATGGAGATGTCATGTAGGTCAGAAATAGTACATGTTGATTTACATAGATGACATGGATTCTACATCATTTTGATGTAAAGAGCATGATCAAAGAGCCAGAGGGGAGACAGTATACCTACAATACGAATTCAAATGTGTTGAAACAGATGAGGGAAACAGGTTAGCATATTTACATTCGCAATATTTTGGCTCTTCTCACTTGTTATTTTGTTGTAAGATTTTTGACCTGAAACTGTTTGTCAGCCTATAGCCCTTAATGGTTAACAAAGAATTCACAAAATATATGGTATACGCAAAGTTTATATATAAACTGTTTTTGAGAAATAACTGCTATTTCAATAGGCTGGCATAGCAGATGGGACAGCTCTACTCATGAAGCTAATGTATCACCTGACCTGATTTACTGTTGGCAAGAGCTTTGAGGCAGAATGTTTGCTACACACTCCTCCCTACCTATCTTCAGAGTCACAGGTAGAAAATCACCTTAATCTCCAATTGGAAACATGCCAGCCAATTAATAGCCTTAGATTTCTGATTTAAAATTAGCACAACTGCTGATCTGTCACCCCATATTAAGTCACATCACATGTTGCTGTTACTCCATATTGCAGTTTAAATCAGGTTCACATAATGTGGCACTGGGGATAAGAAAGTTGCTTTAAAGCTGCTGCATCATGCAGCAGGTTCACACTTAGAACCTGCCAATATCACACATAGCTGCAGTCACTGAAAAAAATAGTGAAGGGAGCAAGAGGAACTATTTTATTCAACAGAAAAAAATGACAAAATCGTGAGAGATGTACGATTATCAGAAAGGGCTGGTGCTATGAAAATGTCTAATCTCACCATCAAAGCACATTTAATCCTATCCATTAAAATAAAGAATTTATTACACTTGGTTATTTTTATTCCATCACTTTGCTGCAGTATCTTTTCTTCCTCTTATAGGTTCTGCTAGGGAGTCAGCACTATGGGAGTCAGACAGCACTAAAAGGAGATAGATATGGAAGGAAAGAGAAAATAGCTTGGACTAGGAGGCATTAAACAAAGATCATCGAGAGAATGGTGTGTTTTAGGGGAACAGGAGAAGCCATTTCATTTTTAACCTCCAGTCATAGGGCAGTCAAAGTTTTTGCTGGGGCGGGAGGGTGTGGAGAGAGTTACCAGAGAGAATAAAATTTTAGGGGGAGGGGGGAGAAAAATACTTGCAAATAAGACACATCCTTTCTGCAGGAGAGCTGCATTGCCATGATAACTTGTATTTCCTTGGTCTCCTGCTTATATCTAAATTAGCCTACAGAGATGAATGTTAGCATGCAATAATAAATGTGTATTGTTTTGTTTTCCCTCTCCTGCAACTGAATATTCATAGTGATCTGGGAAGATGCTATTCTACCAATGATCCACCCTCAATAATACTTCAAACTAAGGCTATGTATACACTAACACTTTTATCAGTAAGACTTACGTCAGTCAGGGGTGTGAAAAAAACACCTCCCTGACCAACATAAGTTTCACTGACAAAAGTGCCAGTGTGGACACTGCTATGTCAGCGGGAGATGCTCTCCTGCTGACATAGCTACCGCCACTTGTTGGGGGTGGTTTAATTATGCCAGCAGGAGAGCTCTGCCAGGGTAGAGCAGCTATATGGGGGACCTCACAGTGGCACAGCTGTATTGATACAGCTGTGCCACTGTAAGGTCTGTAGTGTAGACATGGCCTTAATAAATGGGATCAGGGAGAGAAAATTAATTAATAGCAGTTTAACAACATAAAAACCTTTCTGATGAACTCTCACTGGAATAATTTCTGATGGGAGGAACTGGCTGTGGATCTATGCAAAATGGAAGTGGTAGACCGATGAATAATGGAGAACTGTTTTAATGACAATAGCATTAGGAGCTCTACCTCAGGTTTTGCCCTCAGGAGAAAGTGTTCTCTCTCTGCACATTGAATACAATATTTGAACCGAAGAACAAATGGCAGGCCCTCATTAGGGACAAGGGCACAAGAACAGGCAACCTATTGTGAGTCATTCTATAACTCTGCAGGAGGCTCAGTGCTACATTTACTTTATATTCTTCTTTAGATTTCATCTCTAATTAGGTTAACTGGATTCGTTACATGTGTTCTTTGCAATGAATGTGTGTGCGCGCGCATGCGCATAACCGACCTACAGTCTTCTTCCTATCTCTTTTCATGGACACCAAGCCTTCCCCCATCTAACTGCAGCCAACATCTAGCCATAGACTATTGGAAAGAGGCACCTCTTTGCGCCCCATTCTGCTGACCCTACTTCGGAGAAAGGGGTGTTAAAGCAGTTTAATTTACAAGGTATAATTTAGCAAATGCAGGTCCAGACACAAGAGAGAACTTAAGCAATGGCTTACGTGCTTTCCTGAATAAGGACTATATTACATAAAAGGCAAATTAACGTTTTCCTGTTAAACCTGGGCTCTGAAATACCACAGCAATTCCTCTCTCCTCTCTCCTCAAACAGGATACTTAAAAATTTGCAAATGTCGTGTTTCTATACTGGCCCTGTGAAAAATGCTAATAATGAAACAATTAATGTGTTAGGTCAGGGGTCGGCAACCTATGGCACGCGTGCCAAAGACGGCACGCGAGCCAATTTTTAATGGCACGCTGGAGCCTGCCGGGACTCCAGCATGCCATTAAAAAATCCTGCCCAGCCCAGCCCGCTGTCCTCTGCCCTCCGCTCCCCCAGCACGGGCAGGGAGCAGAAGCATAGCCATGCGCACGGGGTGGGCAAATGGCCCCACTCTCCCGGCACGGTAAGCCGAGTTAGGGCAGTCAGGGGACTGGGAGCAAGGAGGGTCCTGGGGGGGCAGTTAGGATGGGGGGGTCTCTAAAGGGGGTGGTCAGGGGACAAGGAGCTGGGGGGGTTGGATGAGTTGGGAGTTCTAGAGGTCCTGTCAGGGAGCTGGGAGCGGTTGGATGGGACATGGGAGTCCCAGGGATCTGGCTGGGAATGACGGTGTGGATAAGGATCAGGGCAATCAGGGGATAGGTAGGGGGTAGGGTCCAGTCCGGGGACAAGGAACAGGGAGGCTTAGATAGGGGGTGGTGTCCTGGGGGGCAGTTGGGAGCAGCGGTTCCACGAGGGGGTAGTCAGGAGACAAGGAGCAGGGAGTTCTTAGGGGGGCAGTCACCCAGCCCTCTCCCCTGAATCCTGACCCTGCCACACACACACACACACACACACACACACACACACACACACAGCCCTCTGCCCCGCACACACCCCAGGCCCTTGCCCTGAGCTCTGTACCTCCCTCATACACACCCAGCCCTCTGCTTTACTCCATCTCCTTCCACCCCCCAACAACTCTAGCCCTGACTCTGGCACCCCCACACATATCCAGGCTCTCCTCTGCCCTGACACCTGCACCCCCGCACATACCCAGCCCTCTGCCCTCAGCCCTCTGGGTCCCAGCCACCGGGCCCGCACGGCCTGCTGCTGGTCTGGGGTTCTGGCTGCTGGACCCTTGCCAGCCGGGGTCCCGGCTGCAGGCCTTGCTCAGCCCGCTGACAGCCTAGGTGAACAGAACCCCAGACCAGCAGTGGGCTGAGCAGGCCGGCAGCATAAGATCAACATTTTAATTTCATTTTAAATGAAGCTTCTTAAACATTTTGAAAACTTTATTTTACAATACAACACTAGTTTAGTTATATAATATATAGACTGAGACCTTCTAAAAAACATTAAAATGTGTTACCGGCACGCGAAACCTTAAATTAGAGTGAATAAATGAAGACTCGGCACACCACTTCTGAAAGGTTGCTGACCCCTGTGTTAGGTGAAGCAGCCCCATATTTATTCCACAGCCTGAAGAAAGTCTTGCAGCTAAAGACCTGGCTTTAACCTTATCTACTGGTGGCATGTGCTTTCACAATCTGTTTGATTTGCAGTCAGCTCACACTGTATATATTAATTCAGTTTCTGACTTTTACTCCATATGGTGGACATCACTAAAACGCAAGCCTTTACCTGAGATGCCACTGTATTTCTTAATGCAAGGTGATTCTGACACATCTCAGAATCTGCTAGTAAATTTGGACATTAACAGTAAGCTCTGTAGCTCTACAACACAGAATGTCTCTCTCATTCCTTATACCAAAATCTCTACGTTCATGTAAGAATGAGGCAGTCTGGTGGAAGAAAGAACACAATACTTTTCTATACCATGTCCACAGTGAAAAGAATTTTAAAACTTGCATATAAAAGCTATGTAATTTTTATTTCCATGATTTTAGCCCTGCTACCAAAGCAAAGGGAGTTGTTTCTTTATCCACCCAAAATAAGTCTGTAGACAAGGGTATACAAGCAATATATTTGCATTTCCCCATCAAGCTATAGGTCATATATGATAAATGTTATTTTTGGAGGGGGGGCATTAAAATAATTGTGAGTGAAAACACTCAGTCTGTAAAACTCATATAATTTATTATTTCATATTGGAAAATGGTTCTTGTTATTCTTTAAATATTTGTTGCCTCACAAGACATTCTTTTCTAATACTACATTTGGCATTTGCTTAAATGCTCATAGTTTGTTTAATATACTGATTTAATAATTGTATATAGTGTCTAAAATATTAATTGCAACATTCACGGATCCAGGTAACTGTAGTAAGTGAAGGCCCTGATAAAGGCCCAGTATGAGGCCTGAGGCCTGAACTAAAGAAATGGTTAAGACTTAGCTAAAAGGCAAAGTCAAGCTGTGAGCTGAAGGCTGGCTCGGTTCACAGACACTGGCATGGAAAGGGCTGATGTTGCATAAACATTTATTCACTTAGCATACCGAAGTATAAACATGGTACCAGAACACCTTATACTGGAACATTCCACAGATAAGAAAGAACAGGCCGACCC
>NC_133785.1:2838543-2872177 GCF_003597395.2 Chelonoidis abingdonii | reverse complement strand
GAGTCCATTGACCGTGGGCACATACTCGTAGTATGCCCTGTAGAGTAACAATCTGGAGGGAACTATTATTGTGTCCAATACGGCAATAAACCTGGCCGACGTGCCTTCGTACCTTACTAGACTCTGTGGTCATTGGGGGTTCTCTTTGGGTCTGCTGTGTCAGCTATCTGCACAGATCTGGGGAAGCACACAGAGGAAACACACGCACGCAGCTGAGTGATACCAACAAGGAGAGAGCAGAGCACCAAACCGGTAGCATCTGACAACACCTCTGACAACAGTAACTACTTAGGAAGATACATTTTTCTGACCCTTAGTTTACAGTAACTGTTAATGCATTTTAGTTGTAATGTTTTATCTACTGTTTTGCTGTAAAAGTTGTATTCCTTAAGAAATACAGTTAATAATTTTGATCTCCCTTGCATCTATTACAAATTTGAATAATAAAAGTTGTGTTTATAAATCTTCATGAGACCTACTCTGTAATATAAGCATAATTAATAAGTTAAATAATGTAGCAGAAGTTTACTCTTTGGCCAAAAAACCACTCAGAATTGGTTTTCTTATCCCACTATACAATTTAACAACAATCAGAATTTGTTTGATTTCCAGCCAGCACACTGAACTGGTTCACAGATCCAGGATGGAATTTCTGAACAAAATGAGAGAGACGCAGATCACCCCAGAACAATAGCTTGGTGATTAGGGCACTCACCTGGGAGAGGGTAGACTGCCTACTGGGCCCAATTTTAAGCAGGACTGGATTAATTACACGACTAGCACTATCCAATCACCACCATATGTCAGCCTTGTGGTTAGTGGTCTAGACAGCTGCATATTGAATCATAGGTTCCACTATACTTTTAATACATTTTAAATTTCCAGCTATACCTACAAAAGATCATTGTGGCTCAGCCTATTTACCAACAAAGCTTAACATGAGTTCAGTAATATGTTTTCATCAATCATTTCATTTTGCGCTTTGCAGTTGGAACATCCTACACATCTGCAAAAACAGGTCATGCCCTAGGTATATCTTTTGCTTCATAAGCAATATGAAATTTTTATCTGCTAATGATTGTCCACTGTTTCTCTTAGTATAATTTATGCAAAGCTTTATAGCAAGCTGGTTTTTATCCTAACAGTCACATGCACCTTTTAGTTCCATTTGATATAGCCCTGAGGGATGCTTGGAACTCTAGGTCTACATGGCAACAAGCCTGTGCCACTACCGCTTCACAGGGATTTAAAACATAAAAATAAAATAAGTCTGTTAATGCCTTTGAAGCCACTGCAAAAAGGCATATTAGGATATTTCAACTTTGATGGTTCATGTTGTCTTCAATTAAAACTATTTTCATCAGCTTTGCTATTTTTACCATGTATTCTGCCCTCTTCCTTCTTTGTGTTTTGAGGGCACCTGCCAGCAATACAGATGCAAGTGTGAGAGCTCCTCAGTTTGACCTCTTTGTTGCAAAGTTTATAAAAGGTTGACCAGACCAATCATTGAAAATAAATATATATATAAAAATAAAATAGTAAAAAATATGTAGTCCCACCCGAACAAAAAAGATCTCAGTAAGGCTCTGATTAAATTAGTAAGAGATGGTTTCTGAATTATATTCTTGCATATTAAAGCACATCTCAATCCTCATACATTTCTGTGGGGCAGAGTTTTACAAAACCACATGATTTCTGCAAATGTCACAGCAAAACCCCTACACAAGATTTTGAAAGTGTCAGAGTAAATATCTAATTTTATCAATTCTATAATTTTTAATATAGAGCTGCCAGAGCTGTGAGTAAGCAATGACTAAGTCTCTATTTTATTAGGATCAAGTACTAAGCAGTATTAGTTTTAGAAACAGACTGTAAGGAGTCTTCCACTGCAGAAAAGCACTTTTCTACTAATAATGTCCCAGCCACTCAACACAGGTCAAGAGCCATGGAGTGCCATATTTTTTCAGATTTCTATTTTATTAAACATTTACTCATGCTCTGTATTCAAGTTTTAAGCTTTGTAAATACAGCATAGAAAAGGCTGATCCAAATAAAGACATTCAGTACTTTTATCTCAGTGAGAACATATATTCATGATGACTAAAATATATCAGTAATTTGATAACATATTCTAGAACGAAGAATTAAACCAGGATCCAGTAGAAGTATTTATAAATACTACTAGTGTATGTGGATATCTCTATGGACATACATGCACACAGTACACATTTATATAATATATTTCTAAACCTGGAAAAATAAAAATCCCCTAGGAAAATAGCAGTGCTAAGCAAGTCTGGAATTCTGATCTCTATTTTTTCTCATATTCTATTTAATGCACAGCAGAGATTAAACATATTAGGAATTGCATCACTCTCTAACTCTTGTTGAATTGCAGTAAATTTATCCAGTCTGCTATCCTAGGAGCACAGGATTTATTTTTGCCATCTAATTATTAGTATGGAGGACTGCAAGATGACGGAGGTAGTTTGATTTGTCAATCATGGCCAAATAAATGAGTTCTCTCAGCTCTCTTCTGGACTTTCTGTGCATTGCTGTTACTGTACATATATAATACTTCACTCCCTACAGAAATTCCTCTGAACTGCTGTGAGGTTATTCTGCCTTCTCATGAAACAAAAAGGGGATCAGATTGCTCAACAGGCTGGACAGTCTTCCTCAGGAGAATGGTAGACTATTAACTCCTGACTGAAGGGGTTTTTTTTGTTTGTTTTTTACTTAATCTATATTAGAAATCTCTTTATTTTCAGTCACAAGGAAAGGAACTTGGAGCAAAAAGGAGGATACTCACTAACTGTCTTGATTTGACTAAGACTATTCTTTTTTTTCTGTCCCATATTCCACTGAGCTGCCTCTTTCCTGGGAGACAGAACTGAGAAGGGCCCCTGGCCTAACATTAGCAGGACTAGCTCTTGTAACTGCCCCTCAGAGGTTGCTTCTCTTACCTGTTCTCCCTGCTCTGTGCTTCTATCCATCAGCATAGAAGGGATCAGATACATGGAAAGCAGTTAAAGCTCCTCACAGACCAGGAGGGGGCAGTCACAGGAGGGGGCAAAGAGGAAGGGAAAGAATTCAGCGACGCAAGGGGGAGAACTTAAGGGAAGAAAGAAGATGAAAATGGAGAACTTGGAAGGGTATTAACCAGAAAGCACACACCACCTTCTGTTGGCTGAAGGCCTAGGGCCTACAAGCCTTCATTTTATCTGGAAATGCGCTACATTTAATTAGTTTCAAATTAATATTAACAGCTACTGGGAGGAGGGAAGAGAGTTTCCAAACATTCCATTTTTCCCTGTTCCCCAGGGATTATTATTCCAAATAGTGATGTTCCTGCCACTCTTTGTAGCTTGGCTCTGTATAGTCAATGGGATTAGATTTCCTGTGGGCTCCTCTCTGTCTGAATAGGAGCAAAGAGGCTATGTCTAATACCCTTTTTAAAAAGAGGCTTCTCCTGCTTTTCTTCACTATCCCACAATTATTCTAACATAAGTGGGGAGGAAGGATGACCTTGTAGCTAAAGCTCAAGATTTGGAGTCAAACGTTTATTCCTGGCTACACTGGATACTTCCTGTAAGAGTCTGGACAACTCAACCTCTCTTTGTGTTATTTTCTTTGTCTATCAAATGGGGATATTAACATTTATTTATGTGACATTCAGGAGAGAGGAAAGACTGTAAGGTATGCTTCCTTAATACTTATAAAGCACCTTGTGAGCCTCATTTTTAATATAATCAGTCTACATCAGTGCTTCTCAAGCTATCTGATGTGGGGGACCGGCAATTTTTTTTTTCCAATGTGCCAGAGACCGGTGCCATATTATTATCCTATTCGACGCTCTTATGAGGAAACTCGCTGGGAACCGGCCACCAATGGCTCGCAGACCGGTACCACCACTTTGAGAAGCACTAGTCTACACCATGAGGCAAAGGGCCTGATTTTCATAAATTTATGCACGAATAACTACGTGCAAATATGGGCCTGATCTGCATCTGCAATTACTGGAATTGCATATATAAACAAGAGAGTTGCACATACAAATAGCTAGTTTCTCATCTGATGAGCAATTTGCATGCGCACATACTGGATTTGCATGTACGCTTCTGAAAACCAACCCAAATAGTCTCATTCATGCCAAAAAAGTGACTCACCAAACATAATATTCTTCATATCTTTAATTAGCAAAGAGTTTTAACTTTATGGACTATACAGAGAATGAAAAAAATTAAAAATATTTTTTAATTTAGTAAAGCTGCCACATGACATCAGCCAAGGAAGAACTGAATGGAATTACTGAACTGCATTAAGGATTTGAAGGGTTTGTTTGTAATACTTAGACTGTAAACAGATGTAACCATCTAATTTTCCAATAAAAATATAGTGAGTATGACATGTTATGACTTTGAAACATGCTTTAATTTTTCACCATTATTTGTGATGCAAGTACAGTATTAAGTTGGCCTCAGAGACCTTTATGATTAAGACATTTCTGAGAGTTGTGGCCATGCCTCGGCAAGTAAATTACCTTACCCACCTTCTCCCTCTCTAATATCCTGGGGCCAACACAGCTACAAAAACACTGCGTACAATAAAGATTTAGATGGGTCAGTATTAATGGAACGTATACTTTTAAAAGAGAATGTAAAAAATAAAATATATAAGTTAAAATCTAACTTAGCTATAAAAATAGTGGTTCCTGGCCAATAGGAGCTGCAGATCCAGCGCTCGGAGCAGGGCCAGCATGCAGAACCCCCGTGGCCGCTCCTGCGCCTAGGAGCCAGCCTAAGCTGGATGCTTTCAGGAGCCCTATGTTGTCTGCCTTAGCCCCGCTGCGTGTGGCCAACTGGACTTTTAATGGCCCAGTCAGCTGTGCTGACCAGAGCCATCAGGGTCCCTTTTCAACTGGGCATACCGGTCGAAAACTGGACACCTGGCAATCCTAGGTAGTTCCCTAGCAGGACATAGAGTAGACAGTGAGGCACTGCGTAGGTGAGTAAAGATATGCCTGAAGCCTATGGATATGTATCCAAAAACATACCCTACATGACTCTCTACTCACTCAAGCTGTGCCTCTCGATACCTTTCAGCTGCTGAAGTCTCTTTCCACCACAGAGGAGGATTCTGGTAGTGGAGAAAGTCTCTGGCGGTGGGGAGGCAGGAGGGAAAGACTCCTGCAGAGGAGAGGTAGTGAGGAAAAGCTCCGCTAGCTTCCCACTGCTGGAACCACCCATTACTGCAGGGAAAGACTCCAGCAATGGAAAGGCACTGGGGAAAGGCTCTGCCATCTCCCTGCTGCGGAGCCTTCCCTCACTGCCAGAAAGAACTGGAGCAGCGGGAAAAGGCTCTGGCAGGGGGAGGCAGCAGAGACTTGCCAGAGCCCTGCCCCACTGCCTCCCCCTTGCTGGAGCCTCTCCCCACTGCCTCTCCCCTCCCAGAGCCTGAGACATGTAGCTGCACATCACAGTGTGGATGCACCCTGCTTTTCACTGTGCCATGTAGCTACACATATCTTATATGATGCCTGGCCTGGTGGTGTAGTGCAGACGTAGCCTTCTGCTTGACTATATGATCTCAGTGGCCATGCAGATCCTCCTACAAAGTCTAGAGTTACTTAACAACACAGTGACAATCTATCTGGTTTCTAAATGGCTTTTCAGAGGGATTTTAGTTTTTTTTTTTAAAAGACTTTTTCCCTCTTTCACATATAAAACGCATCCCTTATATCTCATAATATTTGCTGCGCCTGCTACAACATGCTACTGATTTCATCTAATGTGACCTGGTACTTTCAGTTAAGGTATTATGCTTTTTTCTACTTTTCATTAATCACCAAAGATGTCTGGCACTCTAAGTGAGCGAGTGGTGTGTTCAGTTCTTTAAATTCACAAAGCTGGATATGTAAGAACTAGGGCTGTCAAGCGATTAAAAAAATTAATCACAACTAATCGCACTGTTAAACAATAATAGAATACTATTTATTTAAATATTTGTGGATGTTTTCTGCATTTTCAAATATATTGATTTCATTTACAACACAGAGTGCAAAGTGCTCTTATATTTATTTCTGGTTACTAATATTTGCACTGTAAAAAACAAATAGTATTTTTCAATTCACCTAATACAGGTACTGTAATGCAATCTCTTTCTTGTGTCAGTTGAGCTTACAAACATAGAATTATGTACAAAAAGATCTGCATTCAAAAACAAAACAATGTAAAACTTTAGCGCCTACAAGTCCACTAAGTCCTACTTCTTGTTCAGCTAATCGCTAAGACAAACAAATTTGTTTACATTTACGAGAGATAATGCTGCCCGCTTCTTATTTACAATGTAACCTGAAAGTGAGAACAGACATTAGCCGGTGTCACAAGATATTTACGTGCCAGATGCGTTAAAGATTCATATCATCCTTCATTCTTCAACCATCATTCCAGAGGACATGCATCCGTGCTGATGATGGGTTCAGACTGACGCAAGTTCATTTTCATCATTTGAGTCAGATGCCACCAGTATACGGTTGATTTTCTTTTTTGATGGTTCAGGTTCTGTAGTTTCTGCATCAGAGCGCTGCTCTTTTAAGACTTCTGAAAGCATGCTTGACACCTAATCCCTCCCAGATTTTGGAAGGCACTTCAGATTCTTAAACCTTGGGTCACGTGCTGTAGGTATCTTTAGAAATCTCACATTAGTACCTTCTTTGCATTTTGTCAAATCTGCTGTGAAAGTGTTCTTAAAACGAAGAACATATGCTGGGTCATCATTCGAGACTGCTATAACATTAAATACATGGCAGAATGCAGGTAAAACAGAGCAGGAGACATACAATTCTCGCCCAGGAAGTTCAGTCACTAAGCAATTAACACATTATTTTATTAATGAACATTGAAGCATGTCCTCTGGAATGGTGGCCAAAGCATGAAGGGGCATTAGAATGTTTAGCATATCTGGCATGTAAATATCTTGCAATGCTGGCTACAAAAGTGCCATGCAAATGCCTGTTCTCACTTTCAGGTGATACTGTAAATAAGAATCCGGCAGCATTATCTCCCGTAAATGTAAACAAACTAGTTTGTGTTAGTGATGAGCTGAATAAGAAGTAGGACTGAGTGGACTTTTAGGCTCTGCAGTTTTACATTGTTTTGTTTTTTAGTTCAGCTATGTAAAAAAAAATCTACATTTGTAAGTTGCAGTTTCACAATAAAGAGACCACACTACAGTTCTTGTATGAGGTGAACTGAAAAAATACTATTTCTTTGGGTTATCATTTTTACAGTGCAAATATTTGTAATAAAAATAATATAAAGTGAGCACTGTACACTTTGTATTCTGTGTTGTAATTGAAATCAATATATTTAAAAATGTAGAAAAACATTCAGAATTATTTAAATAATTTCAGTTGGTATTCTATTGTTTAACAGTGCGATTAAAACTGCAATTAATCGCGATTAACTTTTTTAAGTTAACCGTGTGCATGAGTTGACTGCGATTAATGGAAAGCCTTTGCAAGAAATGTATATTTTCATTTAACATACGGTGTGTCTCTATTACCGCATGACAAGCTGGTGTGGTACAGATACACACCCTGGCTTGCTGCGCAGTAACTCACTGTGTAGACAAGGATATAGTGTTGATGGTTGTGCTTTATTTTTTTTTTAAAGTTCAATCCAATTCTATAAATTTATTAAAAACTGGTTTATATTTTTCTGAATTATTAAAAACTCCTGGATTGGTTGGTGGCATTTATACTGCTCTAAGGTTTCAGAGTGGTAGCTGTGTTAGTCTGTATCAGCAAAAAGAACGAGGAGTACTTGTGGCACCTTAGAGACTAACAAATTTATCTGAGCATACACTTTTGTGGGCTAAAACCCACTTCATCAGATGCATGCAGCGGAAAATACAGTAGGAAAATATACATACACAGAGAAAATGAAAAAATACGAGTTGGTATGGCAACACCCATTTTTTCATGTTCTCTGTGTATATATATCTTCCTACTGTATTTTCCACTGCATGCATCCAACAAAGTGGGTTTCAGCCCACAAAAGCTTATGCCCAAATAAATTTGTTAGTCTCTAAGGTGCCACAAGTACTCCTTGTTCTTTATACTGCTCTAAAACACATTCACTTTGCAGAGAAAAATACATAAAAAGAGGGTTACTCACCTTTGTAACTGTTGTTCTTCGAGATGTGTTGCTCATATCCATTCCAATTAGGTATGCGCGTGCCGCATGCACGTTCGTCGGAAGATTTTTACCCCAGCAACACTCAGTGGGTCAGCTGGGTCGCCCCCAGGAGTGGCGCCTTTATGGCGCTGGATATATACACCTGCCGACCCAATGGCCCCTCAGTTCCTTCTTGCTGACTACTCCGACAAAGGGAAAGGAGGGCGGGTTTGGAATGGATATGAGAAACACATCTCGAAGAACAACAGTTACAAAGGTGAGTAACCGTCTTTTCTTCTTCGAGTGCTTGCTCATATCGATTCCAATTAGGTGATTTCCAAGCTTTACCTAGGCGGTGGGGTTGGAGTGAGATGTTGCAGAATGGAGAACTGCTGAGCCACCTGCATGGGGATTGAGTTACGTTGAGCGCACCAGGAGGAGAAACGCTTCCACTTGGCCAGATACGTCATCCTAGTGGAAGGCTTCCTACTGCCCAAGAGCACCTGTTGGACCGAGGCAGAGCAACGCAACTCAGACTGGCTCAACCACGCAGCAACCATGCTGTGAGGTGAAGAGACTGCAAGTCCGGATGGTGAAGTCTGCCAAAGTCCCATGTTATGAGATCCGGCCAGATCGGGTCTGCCACTGAGAGATCAAACAACATGGTGTACCAGTGCTGCCTCGGCCACGCTTGAGCAATCAGGATCAGGTGGGCGCTGTCCCTGCAAAGCTTGAGTAGGACTCTGTGGACCAGCGGAAACACTGGAAAGGCGTAGAGTAGGTGCTTCTTCCACGGGATGAGGAAAGCTTTTGACAGGGAGCCGGAAGAGTGTCCCTGGAAGGAGCAGAACACCTGGCATTTCCTGTTCTCGCAGGAGGCAAAGAGGTCTATGTGGGGAAACCCCCACTTCCGGAAAACAGAATGGATGACATCCGGACGAATCGACCACTCATGACACAGGAAGGATCTGCCGAGGTGATCCGCCAGAGTGTTCTGGAGTCCTGGGAGAAAAGACGCTACCAAATCGATCAAGTGGGCTATGCAAAAGTCCCAGAGATGGAAGGCTTCTTGACAAAGGAGGGAGAAGCGTGCTCCGCCCTGCTTGTTTATGGTAAAACATGGCCATTATGTTGTCCGTGAACACTGATACACAACGGCCTTGGAGATGTTCTCAAAACACCTGGCATCCTAGACACACCACCCTCAGCTCCCGCACATTGATGTGTAAGGCTAACTCTTGAGTTGACCAGAGGCCTTGAGTGCGAAGGCCCTTGAGGTGAGCACCCCAACCCAGAAATGATGCGTCCATGCTTAGGGCCATCGAGGGTTGTGGCGGGTGGAATGCCATCCCTGCACAGACTAGAGTGGGGTCTAGCCACTAGGTTAGGGAGCCCAGAACCTTCTGGGGAATAGTAAGCACCGAGTCCAGGCTGTCCTTGCGTGACCAGTATACTGAAGCAAGCCAAGTTTGAAAGGGACGGAGATGTAGCCTGGCGTGTTTGGTCACAAAGGTGCAGGAGGCCATGTGACCTCCTAAACTGAGGCAGTTGCGCACCGACGTTGTCGGGAAGGTTTGAAGTCCTCGAATAATTGTAGCCATTGCTTGAAAACGCGACTGTGGGAGGCAGGCTCTGGCCAGATTGGAGTCCAGAACCGCTCCGATGAAGTATATTCTCTGCAAGGGTGTCAGAGTAGACTTCTCTGTGTTGATCAGCAGGCCTAGGATCCTGAAGAGGTCTTGGATGATGCACAGGTGACGTGACACTTGTAACTGCGAGGTCCCTCAAATGAGCCAATCGTCGAGATATGGGTAGACGTGTACCCGACGACGCCGGAGGGAGGCGGCGACTACGGCCATGCATTTCGTGAACACTCACGGGGCCGTAGAAAGGCCGAACAGAAGTACGGTGAACTGGAAGTGTTGATGGTTGACCATAAAACGGAGGCACTGTCTGTGTGGTGGATAAACTGTGATGTGGAAATATGCGTCCTTCATATCGAGGGCGGCATACCAGTCTCCTGGATCCAGGGATGAGATAATGGTCCCCAGCGTTACCACGTGGAACTTCAACTTTATCATGAATTTGTTGAGTTCTCACAGGTCTAGGATTGGTCGTAGGACGGGAAGGGAGGGTGGGAAGGTGGGGTTGAAAGAAACTGAAGGTGGTATCCCAATTCCACGGTGCACAGGACGCAATGATCGGAAGTGAACTGGGACCAGACAGGGAGGAAATGGGAGAGGCAATTGACAAACGGAGGAAAAAGATCCGGGAAAGTAACTAGTGGGCTTCCTCGGGCGTCCCATCAAAAGTTCTGCTGGGCACCGCTGGTGGTTTAGGGGGCGCCTGATTTTGACTCCCTTAGGGGCCAGATTGCCTCCGACGATTCCCTCTACCACACCTTCTGCTAAAGTCCTGACGTGGCCGAGGCGGGGCGTAAGAGCAGTGTGGTTGGGGCCGGAAGGTCCTGCGTTGGGTCACTGGCGTGTGCATTCCCAACAAGCGCATTATGATGTGATTGTCCTTCAGACTTTGCAATCTGGGGTCAGTCTTGTCTGAGAAAAGGCCCTGGCCTTCGAAGGGCAAGTCCTGAATAGTTTGTTGTAACTCAGGAGGAAGGCCGGAGACCTGGAGCCAGGAGATACGCCTCATCATCACTCCTGACGCCAGAGTTCTGGCTGCAGAGTCCGCTGCATCCAGAGAGGCTTGGAGGGAGGTTCTTGCCACCTGTTTACCCTCCTCAAGTAGGGCCATAAATTCTTGACAGGACTCCTGGGGAAGAAGCTCTGTAAACTTTCCCAAGGACATCCACATGTTAAAGTTATACCTGCTTAGGAGGGCTTGTTGATTTGCCACCATAAATTGAAGGCCACGGGCCGAGTATATTTTGCGGCCTAGAAGATCCATGCGCCTAGCCTCCTTCGACTTAGGAGCAGGGGCTTGCTGGCCATGACGCTCCCTTTCGTTCCCTACTACTACTAGAGAGCAAGGAGTGGGTGAGTGTAGAGATATTCATACCCATTTGAGGGGAACCATGTATTTTCTCTCTACTCCCCTGGCTGTGAGGGGGATAGAGGCTGGGGATTGCCAAATGGTGTCAGCATTTGTCCGTATGGTGCGGATAAACGAGAGCCACTGTAGTAGGTGCGTCAGCCGAAAGGATGTCCACTACAGGGTCCTCTATTTCAGGGAGCTCCTCCACCTGTAAATTCATATTTTGAGCCACTCGTCTCAAGAGGTCCTGATGGGCCCTTAGATCAATTGGCGGAGGGCCTGAGGAGGATGTTCCCGCCACCGCCTCATCTGGCGAGGAGGAAGAGGAGAGGCCAAGGACCAGAGGGTCCTGTGGGGACTCCTGTTCTTGAGGAGCATCATTTGCATCAGGTGGGACCTGGGTATCTGCAGATGGTATCAGAGCATCATCCATCCCCATGGCGGGGGGGGCGGCTTACTGTCGCCTCTGGCACCCAGTGTTCTGATGGGGTCGATCGTGGAACCATTGAAGGAGCACCTTGTGCTTGGTGGTATGCCCACGGTGTCCAGAAGGACCAGTGATGAGGTCCTTGCTTGTGGCTCTGGCTCTCGGGAAATATATGGCTGGGGACATCTGAGTCACACTCCTGTAGATAAGCGCTACCAGTCTGTGATGACACTGATGTGTGTCTCGACAGCCACAGCGGTGCTGACAGACCCTGAGAGGGAGCCCCAGTTCTGGTTGTTCTTTCCCGGGGTGGTACTGGAGAGTGGTACCAGGAGCTGTAACGGTACCGCAAGCAAGACCAGGACCTGCAACCGTAGCGGTGCCAGCAGGTCGACCGAGATCTCGAGTCCCTTCACCTGGAACAGCTGCGAGATGTGCGGTGCCAGGAATGGTGTCAGGAGTCGTATTGGTACTGTGAGTATCTGGCAGGCGAATGCGAGGCCAAGCTGTGCCACGAGTGCGACCGGTACCGCGATGGAGAGCAGTGCTGGGACCGGAATCGGCGTCGGGACCGGAATCCGCGTCGGGACCGAGATCTTGAACGATGCCTCTCGGTGGCTCCCACGGAGGGCAGCCTCAGCAAGGCAGGCTTGCCGATAGATTGGATGACCCGCACCAGCAGTGCCAGGGGTTGAGGCAGCGTGGTCTCTGTCATCGTGATCAACTCCCGTGCCGTGGAGAAGATCTCTGGCGTGGATGGGAGAGCGAGCTCCACCACGGCGTGAGCCGGGAGCTTTCGGGCACCGGACTCAACGGCCTTGCGGGACCAGAATCGATGGTGCCACATTCTGCAGTGCCGCACTCGGCGGTGCCACGGCAGATGACGGTGCCGGGTGATCTGTTGTCAACAGGCGCTCCTTCTGTGGTGCGAGCGGTGCTGAAGCCGCCGGAGTGCTGTGTTGCTTCCTGGGCTGCGGGGACAGAGAGCGGTGCTGAGCAGATGTCGATGCCGTGGTCCCTTCGCGGTACCAGAGCGGTCCGGAGCTGAAGGAGCGCTCCTCACAGATGCAGGCTGTTGAGCGCTCGGTACCGACGTTGTAGGGCTAAGTGCCGCCTCCATGAGGAGCTGTTTCAGTCGAAAGTCCCGCTCTTTCTTCATCCTCGGTTTAAATGACTTACAGATGCGGCACTTTTCAGGAAGGTGAGATTCCCCTAGGACCTTCAGGCAGGAGTTGCGGGGATCCCCTACTGGCATCGGCTTTTGGCACGCTGAGCACAGTTTGAATCCCAGTGACCTGAGCATGAGCCCAGCACCGGGGTGGAGGAAAGGGGCTAATCCCCGATCCCCCCTTCAACTATATACACTAACCATATATATACACAACAACTAGCACTAACTACAACTGTAAAAACTCGAACTATAAACACAATTAACAGTAAAGAACAACGAGTAACCTAGGGAAGTGGAGATCAGCAAAGCCGCGCTCCACAGTTCCAACGACCGTCATGGGTGGTAAGAAGGAACTGAGGGGCTGTTGGGTCGGCAGGGGTATATATCTGGCGTCATAACGGTGCCACTCCAGGGGGCGACCCAGCCGAGCCACCGAGTGTTGCTAGGGTAAAAATCTTCCGACGAACGTGCACGCAGCGCGCACACCTAATTGGAATTGATATGAGCAAGCACTTGAAGAAGAACATTATTTTTATTAAAAAGTAGATGATTATGTAGAATTTGGGAGCTATCCAGAGATTCTCAAGGATCACTCTTAGCCAGGGGTGGGCAAACCGCATCCAGCCCTTCAGATGTTTTAATCTGGCTCTCGAGCTCCTGCCGGGAGTGGGGTCTGGGGCTTGCCCCGCTCCACACATGCCATGGCTCAGTGTGGCTCCCAGAAGCAGCAGCATGTTCCCCCTCCAGCTCTTACATGTAGGGGCAGCCAGGGAGCTTCACACACTGCCCGCACCCCAAGCACCACCCCCACAGCTCCCATGTGCCGGCAACCATGGCCAATGGATGCTGCGGACAGGGTAGCATGCAGAGATGCCTGGCCGTGCCTCAGCATAGGAGCCAGAGGGGGGACATGCTGCTGCTTCCAGGAGCCACTTGAAGAAAGCGCCGCCTGGAGTCTGCACCCCTGACCCTCTCCAGCACCCCAATCCCCTGCTCCAGCCCGGAACCACCTCCCACCCTCCGAACCCCTCAGTCCCACTCTCCTGCACCTCAGAGCCCACACCCCAAGCCAGAGCCCTCACCCCCACCACCAACACACCATCCCCCTGCCCTAGCCCTGAGCCCCCTCCCACACCCTGAACTCCTCATTTCTGGCCGCACGTCAGAGCCTGTACCCTCAGTCAGAGCCCTCACCCCCTCCCACACAATTTCCATACCCAGATGTGGCCCTCGAGCCAAAAAGTTTGCCCACTCCTGCTCTAAGCCCAGCAATAATAAATAAATAAATAAATAAAAATAAATTAAAAAAAAAAATCGCACACACAGATCATTTTCAGTTAGACTGAAACCAGTTCTGAAATTGTACAAGTATCTCCATTTACATGCTAACTTTTATGTGCAAATAAACATGGACTCATAACTTATTTTTACAGTTTTGAAGATCAAGGTCTGCAGCAGCAGATTTGTCCCAAAAAGATTCTAGTGGGTCTCAGCTGGTAGGTACAACTAGCGAGTATATTAAAATCTATTTTATTTAGTGTTTGCAAAAGGGTCCTGACTCACCAACCTGAATCCTGAAAGTTTATATCTACAGGGCAGGTACAGTTTTGCTATGAATGCTGGACAAGTTGTCAATTAATGTCATTTGGGATGTGAATGTAATGCATTACAAGCTGGATTGGGGATATGACCTCGTTTCTCAAAGAAAACTGAAGAAATATCAGTAACAATTTTTCATTCTCTCTGATCTGGATTTGAATTGGCAACCTAGAGAAGAAAAGTTTCAGCTCAGATTATCTATCCTGAGTCATTCACTCTCCTACAGTGGACAGTTTAAAACCTAAAATATTAATGTCTGAAAAGAATAATTGGATATATGCTGGAAAACAGAATTTCCAATATCTGATGCTTACCTGAAGCTTGTATTTGCTTTTGTCAAGATAACTGAACTAACACAAACAAGAGCCTTACCTTACTTTTTTTTACTATTTTTTGTACTGCAATTTGACAAAGTTTTCCTTTCCTCCAAGGAGAAAGTATAGCATTCTAGAAAAAACTACTGTTTTATGTGCCTTACTAATGGTTCCAATATCCACATTTGCACGCTCTCAGCTACATTTTTAATAATGGCATACAATAAACGTATAGAAAACATGTTTTTATGAGAATATTTTGTTGTATAAAATCTTGTAGATTATTCTCAGATGTCATCACCTAATTTATTCATGCATGTTTAACACTGCATGGATTTCCTTTTAATTAAAACAGGTCTAACGATTTCCTCTTCATGACTCACTTTGAGTTGATGCAACATGATCACCAACAGTAATGAACTAAAGGCATTAATACTTGTTAACAGAATGATTTGTCAAGGATTCCAGAACTTCCTGTGTAAACTTGCTAAAACTAATTCTTTCTTTAGCTGTTTCCTGTGACTGAGATTTTTTCCTTTTTAAGCACATTTTTCTTCATGCTTTGAAATATTTATGGAACATCTCCAAGGAGAGCAAGTCTTTTATCTTATCCTCTAATTCATAAATTAAAAAAACCACTACGTAGAAACAGCTATTTTGATAGGGCTGCTCATTCCACCTTGTGGCTTTACTGTATATAACTTAATTTCTCATTTCCATCTTGAAAATTCATACTCGTATGCGATCAGATTTTCAAAGCAAAAAAGTGTTTTTCTAAAACACTAAACAGATTAATAGTTGGGACTTATATAAACACTGCTCACAAGAATCAAGAAGGTTTTCACATTTGCAAAATATACATGAATCAGAAATAACTTCACCCTATGAAATGTAGCCACCTGTGAGTTAACGTGTGATTATTGAACACTGCACAACAATATTAGCTAACAGTTAAGGAATGGAAGTGAAGAAAACTGTGCCCACTTGGACCTAAAGGGAGGAATTTATATAGGCAGAATATTATCCTCCACATCAGAATTTAGCAAGGACACTTGGTTTATGTCCCTTTTCTTAGAATATAATGACCAGAAACGATCAAATCCAGGTCTGTGTCTCTTACAAAATAACGCACTCCCCAGGAACACAGTACCTCTAACACCTGCCTGGGGCATTGGTTCAACACTGATCTAGAAGGGAAGTGGCCCCTAGTGAATTAGCACCATCACTTCCTGCAGTAACTAGGTGTTTCATGGAGGCAGACTCACTAAAGCAGTGACTTAGTCTAAGCCTACTTAGCTTGTGAGCTTTGTTCAAATCTCAGAAAATGGTACGGGTGCAAATTAATTAATTGTTTAATGACTTGATTTCTGGCTGTGCCATACCGTTTTCCTGCCAGTAATACATTATACTGCTTTAAAGTTCCATTGTGACAGTCTGTACCCTTTCATTTACCACTTTTACAAGACTACGATAAAATTTTATACAAAGTATGCCTTGTGAGGTACATCTGAAAACTTATAATCTGCTGAACATTATTGTCCCAGTAAAATATGTGTGGCAACACTGTATGCAAAGTTATAAAATTCTACTGTATAAGACATGTTCCAAGTCTGGGGAAACAGATTCAGACCAGTTCTCCAGAGACAAAAGTCGAGCCAACACCTCAGACAGATGTCAACATAATCAAATAGACTATCATCCAGTTAAGCAACCATTCTTTGGCAGGAAAAAGGGCTTGAGTGAGAAATTTACATCTTGGCAATGGAACAGCTGGACGTTCTCATGCAAATGGATTTTTGGCCTCCTGAACCTCAGGTGGGGATGATTTTCAAAGAGGAAAATAACTATAAGAAATGAGAACAGAGGACACACATCATCCCTCCCTTCATCTCTATTCATGGCATTGACAACACTTCAAAGAGAAAGGAAGCACCACTGGACTGTGGGGAGATCCTGGCTGGAAGATTCAGCCAGTAAGACTGCTAGAACATGTGGTCAAAGGGACTTTCATTTTGAATTCACTTATCTGTTAAGTTAGGTATTAGTTTGCATTTTACCTTTTATTTCTTTGTAACCAATTCTGACTTTTATGCCTCATTACCTGTAATCACTTAAAATCTTTCTTTCTGTACTTAATAAGGTTGTTTTATTGTTTTATCTAAACCAATATATTTGGGTGAAGTGTTTTGGAACTTCACTGGGGATAACAAGATTTGTGCATATCATTTTCTATTAATGAAATGATGGACTTTCTATGAACTTGTATTGTACAGGATGGGACCGGGCACACAAGACATACATTTCTGGGGATAATTCTGGGACTGGGAATTTGCTGGTGTTGCTCTCTAATATAATTCATGGGTGGGTGGCTGGGTAGCTATAGCACTCATACAGTATAGCTGGGGGATGATTTACATGCTGGAGGCTGTGTATGGGTAGACCAGGAGCAGCTGCTCTCAGAGTGAAGCAGCGTAAAAGACACCCCAGGTTGGAGAACTGAAGGGACACAGCTGTACAACCGTTCAGATTGTACTGTTGGTAATGGTCACAAACATTCTTAACATTTAATTTGAAACTTGGGACTTTTAAGTGTTTATATCACTATTTACACTGCCCTTTATTTGGAAGAAAAACATACCATTGTCAGGGAACCAACATAATAACCCACAAGTCTGTGTTTCAGCATTTGAGCAGTATTTAAAAACCATCCTAAACAACACTAGCTTTCAACTTCTGCATTCATGCTTGAGTACAGACACCGATGCCACCAAGATGATAACATTGTTCAATATGAATTATTTAGCAGCACTTTGGAGCACATGCCACACAAAAAAATACTTGAGTGCATGAAATTTAGGCATCTCACAGACTGCATTTCAGAAAATCCAAGAACTCCAATGTTCTTTCCACTCTATTTTGGTTGCAATTAGAAGAAATATATCAGTTTCTTCAAAATAGTCTAACTTCAAAACACATAAGAAATAAATAAATAAAACACCGCTGCTTAAATAGTCACTTAGTAAGGTACATTATACATGGTCAGAAGTAGAAGAGCATCTCCAGTACCACAAGAATTATGGGCATGTCCTTCAATCTTCTAACTTAGCCCTTTTCTACCCCCAGTGATTAGTGTTATGCCCTTATTATTTCACATGTAAACAAGTAGTTAAAAAACACGCACGAGTTCATGACAATCGTTGAGAGAGCCACAACCACTGCTCCAGCTCGGTGCCCATACAGGGTCTTTTGGTTAAGGAAAGGGCTAGCCAACTACTGGCATAGTAATTGTAGTCAAAGCCACAGAATTAGATATGGATACCGTAAAGGGTAGGTGACAAGAGGTGAGGTCATAGGCCAGAGATCTGTGGGACTTTCATGGAAAGTGGGAAACAGGAGGAGATCCAACAGCAGGAGGTGCTATAAAATAGCCAGAGAGGTAGGAGGACCACCAAGAGATGACAGTCTCTGGAAACCAAAGGTGGACAAGATACCTATCAGAAAAGAGTGATGAACAGTGTCAAATTCAGCAAAGAGGTCAAGGAGGATGAGGATGGAGAAAAGGCCCTGAGATTTTGCCAGAAAGTGGCCACTAGAGATCTTGATGAGAGCAGTTTTGGTGCAATAGAAAAGGTGATAATTCCAGCATTTATATTACCTATACTTGAGTTGAAAGAGCATTCTGGGAACATCAAACTGCATTTAAATGCAGAATTGACATGTCTATAACTGCAAAGACATCTATTTCTCTCTGCCTGCGGTTTTTATCCACTGCTTATATATAAATAGCTATATATGCCACATATGTTCTCTAGCTTATAAACACATACACAGTAGAGCTGGCTAGAAAATTACCATCAAAACAATTTTCTGTTGGAAAATGCCATTTTGACTAAACCAAATATTTTTGTGAAATTGTACTAATTTTGATAAAATTTCCTGTAAAATAAATTTCAAAGTGAAGTATGTTTCCAAAAAATTCGTTTTCAAAAAATTATGAACATTCATTTCAAAATTAATATTCAGTTTGTAATTTTTTTATTTTTATTATTTTTACATTATTTTATGACACAGTAGTAGTGTACAATATGTTATGTCATAATATGACACAGTATGACATATTACATACTTCTATTACTGAGTTGTCAGATAACAAAAATAAAAAAACAACAAAAATTTTGATTTCTAACAAAATTTCAAAAAATGGCAAAAGAAAATTCTCAACATGGATTTTTTTAAAAAAGAATTTCAATTTAATGGGAAATTTCTAATATGCATTTTTTCTGTTCCAGTTTGAAACAAAAAAACAAATTAAAAAATGTTGAAATTATTCACATAATGGGTGATAAAAATGATAAAATATTTTCACATGACTATGCTGAACAGTAAAATACATCAGGATACTAAGCATTCCTTAAACACAAAGTTGAGGTATTACAAACCTAAACTGGTGCAGGGAAGCTGAGCTTGCCAGGAAAAAAGTGGAAGGGAAAAAACCAAAAAATCAAAATTTCCAGTAAATAAAACAAAAACATTTTTTGTGTAAGTCCATTTGGGGAAAAGGCCATTTTTGTGGAAAGAATTTTTGAGTAAAAACATTGACCAGTTTTACCTACTATTATTTCTTCACTGCTATAGAGTTTATTGGCAATCTTTTTATTAAGAAAAGGCCCATGCTATGAATAAATGTGAGAGCCATTGGTTAGCTAAACATTTTTTATGTTTACTAGGATATTGCAATTACTCAGCATGAACTCCATTTTTAAAATTTACAATAGGGTACTGTACTTTGTCAATGTTTAAACTCTGTTCTATGGGTCTGTTGTGAAAATACAGAGGAATATTCATTTTACTGCATACTTAAGAGTTAAAAGTATAACGAGAGCATAACAATATGAAGACACATCAAGAAGCTAAAATATTCTGACTCTAAATTAATTAAAATCTGTTATTCGTATTATACACAGTCTTTGCACATTCAGAGTATTTGATTTCTTGACACAGGTGTACAGAAAGAAATGTTAATGAAGTACTTCAAAATTAACAGAATACAGTGTTGCAAGCCCCTACGTACTTGGTGGTTTTGTACAGTATATTCCACAGACCTTTACAAATTATTTACATTATCATGAACCTTTATTTCACCAAATAAAAATGTCAGTTTAATTTTTTTTCAGAAGAACGTCCTTATAAATTAGTACTATACATTTGAACTTTTTGGAAACTGCATAATATATGCCAAAACATTTTTATATATATATGCACATCACATATAAACTGAGAATACAGGCTTTCAGAGTAATGAATGCTTAAAAGGACATACCTGTACAACATCCAAAATCTTATAATAAATCATATCAGTAAGGGTGTATCATTAGAGCGATTGGAAAAAGGCAAACAGTGCCCATCTTTAAAAAAGGGAAGAAGGAGAATCCGGGGAACTACAGACCGGTCACCCTCACTTCAGTCCCCAGAAAAATCATGGAGCAGGTCCTCAAGGAATCCATTCTGAAGCACTTGCAGGAGAGGAAGATGATCAGAAACAGTCAACATGGATTCATCAAGGGCAAGTCATGCCTGACCAATCTGATTGTCTTGTATGATGAGATAACTGGCTCTGTGGATAGGGGAAAAGTGGTAGACATGATATATGTTGATGTTAGCAAAACTTTTGATACAGTCTCCCATAGTACTCTTGCCATCAAGTTAAAGTAATATGGATTGGATGAATGGTCTATCAGGTGGATAGAAAGCTGTCTAGATCATCAGGCTCAATGGGTAGTGATCGAGGGCTCGATGTCTAGTTGGCAGCTGGTATCAAGCAGAGTGCCCCATGGGTTGGTCCTGGAGCTGGTTTTGTTCAACATCTTCATTAATGATCTGGATGATGGGATGGATTGCACCCTCGGCAAGTTCACGGATGACAGTAAGCCGGGGGGAGAGGTAGATATGCTGGAAGGTAGGGATAAGGTCCAGAGTTACCTAGACAAATTGGAGGGTTGAGCCAAAAGAAATCTGATGAGGTTCAACAAGGACAAATACAGAGTCCTGCACTTAGGACAGAAGACTCCCATGCATATAAAAATGGCAAGATATTACATTTCTCATAATGTTCATATAAAAGATATTTTGCAATGACTAAATGAAGGGCAAATCGAAATTGTGTCACTCTATTTCTACCTACTCTACTTACCTACAAAAAGGCCATGGTGTAAACCATAACATCTTGTATATACTGAACACATAAAAAAGGTGAATTAAGAAAGTTACCATGATGATGACTTAGAGATGAACATACAGGTCTCAGTGTAAGAGAGAGAGAGAATAAGTTTTAAGTATTCCATCTTCCATGAGGACACAGACCTGAGCTTCTGTTACAGAAACAATCATTCAGAACTCAAGTTATGACGTGAACAGCTCATCTACACAACTCATACTATGATGTTTTTTCTATAAAAATCTAGTTATAACCTCTTTAGTTTCTAACCTGCCTAATCTTTTCTCTGTGTGTAAAACTATGCCCAGTTCTTTCTCTGGTGTGACTTTAAAGTACCCTGTCTCTTCTGCCTGATAACTTTATAACAAAAAGTCTCGGAAAACAAACAAGCTTACACCAAATTCAGAACAAAGGACTAAGTGGTCATTTATCATTTTAGCTTCTGTGGGTGGTTTATTTTACTCCATATGTTTACTCTAAATATTGGCATTTAATTTTTTTGGGCTTGTGGGTTTAAGCCTCATTACCAAAATTATTTTAGCAGCTTTATATATTTAAAGGGACATGGTCAAGACTGAGAGAATAAGAATGTTACTGTTTTTCTTCTTCTTCTTCAAATTTATGTTCCAGATTTTGACATTACTGGTTGATGATTCCTCCACCCCCACTTTCCCCAAAATGTTTCCATGCCTCTTTTGAGCAGAGACCATAAGCAAGTCCATAACAAGTCCATAACAGCCAAGAAAGCATGCACTCATACTCACACAGTAAAAGGGGAATAATTTGGTAAGAAAAGATGTTAGCTTCACACTTCTTTATAGCTAACTATAAACTGAGAATTTTTAAAATATTGACTAAAACTCAGTGACATATCTTGACCTAGCTCTTTCTGTCTGCTCCATTGTTTCTCTACTCAAAGATAGACACTGTTCTTACTACGTAGCAACTACTCAGATCAACAGGATTTTTGAAATTGAAACTGGTATGTAGAACTCTAGTACTGTAATAATACACAAACCCCTATCTGCTCTGAGCATTTTTTATTGCTGTTCATTTCACCCTTTCCAGTGCTATGCGTGCAGCTCCAGCTCTCTCTTAGATCCTCTTAGTTCTGCCAATTCCTTATGTCAGTCCCTGTATAGCTTTAATCCTCCCTCTCTGCTTCCAGCCCTCTCTGATCTTCCCTTCTATGGCTCCAAAATACTGAAATAACCTCTTATTCACCGAGAAAACGTAACCCTCTCTGTGAGGCACAAAAAAAACAAAACAAAACAAAAAAAAAAAAAAACAGTGCCTGGTTTGGAAAACTAATAGAAAATAAAGAAAAGGGGGTGGGGATTTAAAAAAATCTGAAATATATCAGTAACTAAATTCTAAAGAGGCAAAGTGACGACCCCTTACTCTCAGGGCTTGTAAGAAGACTTTGTTCTCCAAGAATCACAGCAGTCACCATTAAAAAGATGATAGTTGCCAGCAGTTACCATACACTCTGATTACCCTTTGGACAGAGAAAGAGGAAAACCACTTGAAGATGCCCCTTGCAGAGTTTAATTCAGGTGCAATGTTTACCCTCTTAGGCTGTGAGACCCATTCCAAACCCAGAAGATCCCTAGGGGATGAGTGGAAGACTAGAGCAGTTTGCTTGGAGATCCGGTCCTCTCCAGGGACTTGTGCCATTGGGTTGCTCTGGCTGTGACCCTGACACCTGGCAGCAGAGCTCCAACAGAGCCTTGTAACCAAGTTCCCCCCAACCTAACCACAGCTGCCTTAAAAGGGGATCCTATTGCACAGAGGAGTCTTCAGCAAAAACAGACAGACACTAGCAGGATGTACTGCCCTTCTTTGCTAATCTCCTCAGGCGGTAGGGGTATTATTTGTGATGTACCCTAGTCTTCTCCTCTCTAGTCTGCTCACTTTTATCCCTAATGCTAACTTGGCTGGCCTGAACCATACCTATCATTTCTATATAATTACTAATAATTATATATTTAAAATGTATTACCGCAATTTAGATTCACATGCTGATTATTGCAATAGATATACTAGATTCTCAGTTTCCTTCATCCTTTACTTACAAGTTATTTAAAACTGCTGTCAATTTGCCTTTCCAGTGTCCAGAGTAGTCCCACACTGCCCTATTTACTTACATAGCATGTTGGCTGCTCATGGCATGAGAACTGGATTAGACATTCTGTTGCTGAGCAGTAAGTTTCAAACATCTCAACAATATCTTACCTTTCGGATCTGAAAATCTGTTTATTTCCCCAGTGTTCATGTCATGACTTGCTAAGTAGTTATCTCATCCTCACCATCTGTATGTTCAAAAGCACCACACTCTTCTATGTTGTTCCCCTTTCATAAAACCATCTTCCCAGAGAAATTTGGCAGGCTGACTCACATACTATATCTAAATCTAAAATTGAATATTCCTGCTCCGAAGCTTCTAAATTAATATTTGTTCATTCTGACATTTTAAATATGACAGGTTGCCAGTGACCAAGGCTTTGTAAAATTAATAAATTATCTTATACACGTACCTTCAAAATTTAATCTTTAAAAAGACAAGATACTTTAAGCATGTGAAAAAGTCAAAGCAATAGGGATTTTTGTTTGATTGATTTTTAGTTTTTAAACCAGGTCTCTATACACAAGAAAATATTTAATATTTATTTTTATTAATTTGGAACAGAAATAAGAATAATGCATCAGAGACAGAAACTTGAAAGCAAAGTTACTGCACTATTTTGATATTTAAAACACTTGACCATCATGTTTCAGTTTAAGGTCGCATCTGAAGCTTAACCATAGATGAACTAACAGGCATTTCTTTCTCTTTATACTAGAATGTTTGAAATAGAGATCAGCTGCAAAGCTCATATTTGGATACAGAACCAAAGTCTCCTAAATTTGGGGTGGGTAAAATGTTCTGGAACCAGAGCTTTGGTTCAGGTTTTTTTCTAGTGTGAACTGATTTGGAGTTCAACTTGGGTAAAATTGCACATCGCATTCCATAATTCAGGAAATGCTTACCAAGTATATAACCTTCTGACACTTGGATGCTACAATTTCAAATATTCCCATATGTTGTAAGTAGAAAAATATGCAAATATGTTAAGTACAGTGTAAAAAAAATCATGGGCATAAGCTTGTGTTTGAAAAATTGTTGAGAGAACAGACCATGAGGCTAATATTCATGGTGAATGAATTACAGGGAAATCATTCAGTGTGTCTCTGGCACATGGCTGGTGTAGCAAGTCCATGCAATCATTCTATGTTTCTTAGATGGTCTTGTGTCCTTCAGGAGCACCACAGTAATGCCTTACAACTGATTGCATGCTGGAATCCCTGAGTGGGTACTGATGCATGAGAGCCAGAGGCAGTCTTGTAAACCAGAATTCTAGTATTTGCATTGCAGGTGATAATACTCTTAAAGGTTCCATTGAGCATAAACACATTGAAATTAGGTTTGACCTAATTACATTCTCTTATCCTGATGTAAATAGTGTTTTAATGCATTAGTTAGTATTAGCAAAATAAATGTTGCTTTAAGCAAAACCATAAAAGGTACAGAATCAAAACAGCAAGATATCTTTGCTATACCATCATGCATTTCCAGCATTAAACTGGTCATAGCTGAAATTATTGTCCAGTACATCATGATTAATAAGAGGGCCTGCTGTCCTGGAAAATGCTGTGTCATTAGTAAAAGCAATTTTCAAGTCACACAGAATGATGCCTCAAAATAATCATTTGTCTTTTATCACAGCTAGATGCCACAAATTGATCAAACTTGTATTTAATAGAGAATACTTAAAATACAACTCTCCATCTAGACCAGACACTTTACCCAGTATACTGAAAGAAGAACTCCATATGCTCATATGCACCATGAAGCCAAAATATGGCTATAATAAACTTACATGACCAGATAATGCACAGAACCCCCAAAACAGCCCTAAGCACAAACCAACCAGTTTACAACCATTATTTTTTCATTTTTATTCACTGTGCCCATCCCAAAACGTATGCATGCTACAAAACTTTTTTTCAGAAACATACACAATAAGATATAAATCAGAGGCCCCCCAACAAGAACTGGCCTTGTAGATCTTCAAAATCCCAAAATATCTACCTGAAACCTAAAGAAGGGCCTTTTCCTCAGCATCCCTTCCTTACCTAAGGTCTTGGAAAAAATTTTGAAGGAGAAAGTAGCTAAGGACATTGAGGTCAATGGTAAATGGGACAAAATACAACATGGTTTTAGCGAAAGGTAGATCATGCCAAAACCAACCTGATCTCCTTCTTTGAGAGGTAACAGATTTTTTAGACAAAGGAAACGCAGTGGATCTAATTTACCTCGATTTCAGTAAGGCATTTGACACGGTTCCACATGGGGAATTATTAGATAAATTGGAAAAGATGAGGATCAATATGAAAACTGAAAGGTGATAAGGAACTGGTTAAAGGGGAGACTACAACGGGTCATACTGAAAGGTGAACTGTCTGGCTGGAAGGAGGTAGTAGTGGAGTTCCTCAGGGATCAGTTTTGGGGCCAAATCTTATTTAACCTTTTATTACTGACTTGGCACAAAAAGTGGGAATGTGCTAATGCAGTTTTAAGATGCATCAGGCAAGGTATTTCCAGCAAAAGAAGAGGTGATAGTTCGTTATACAAGGCACTGGTGAGACCTCATCTGGAATACTGTGGGCAGTTCTGGTCTCGCATGTTTATGAATATCAAACTGGAACAGGTTCAGAGACGCTACTAGGATGATCCGAGGAATGGAAAACCTGCCTTATGAAAGGAGACTCAAAGAGCTTGGCTTGTTTAGCCTGCCAAAGAAGGCTGAGGGGGGAAATGACTGCTCTTTATAATTGTGACAAAGTTCCTCCTCTACCTTGGTGGGTCCTGCGCTTATTGGCAGATTTTCTCCCCTCAGTGATCTTCCCCACAGTCTGGATCAACTCCTCCTGTGTCTGATCAGGAGTTGGGAGGTTTGGGGGGAACCCAGGCCCACCCTCTACTCCGGTTCCACCCCGGCCCTGTGGATTGCAGCCTCTATAGTGCCTCTTGTAACAACTGCATGACAACTACAACTCCCTGAGTACTTCCCCATGCTCCTCTCAAACACCTTCTTTATCCTCACCACAGGACCTTCTCCTGGTGCTGATAACGCTTGTATCCTTAGCCTCAGCAGCACACCCTCTCACTCTCAGCTCCTTGTGACTCTTGCTCCCAGATCCTCACACGCACTTCCTATCTCTGGCTCCTCCTCACCTGACTGAGTGAGCTCCTTTTTAAACCCAGGTGCCCTGATTAGCCTGCCTTGATTGGCTGCAGGTGATCTAATCAGTCTGTCTGCCTTAATTGGTTCTAGCAGGTTCCTGATTACTCTAGTGCAGCCCCTGCTCTGGTCACTCAGGGACAGAAAACTACTCATCCAGTTACCAGTGATTTACCTCTACCAGACTCCTGTACCCTACTGGTCTAGGTCTGTCACAAAATATATCAGAAGGATTAATTTAGAGAGGAGAGGAATTATTTAGCTTAGTACCAATGTGGACACAGAACAAATAGATATAAACTGGACACTAGGAAGTTTAGACTTGAAATTAGACAAAGGTTTCTAACCATTAGAGGAGTGAAGTTCTAGAACAGCCTTCCAAGGATAGTAGGGGCAAAAGACATATCCGGCTTTAAGTCTAAGCTTAATAAGTTTATGGATGGTGGTATGATGGGATAGCCTAATTTTGGCAATTATTTGGCAATTGATTTTTTATCAACAGCAGGTAAGTAGCCCAGTGGTCTGTGATGGGATGTTAGATGGGTTGGGATCTGAGCTAATACAGAGAATTCTTTCCTGGGGCTGGCTGGTGAGTCTTGCCCACATGCTCAGGTTTAACTGATCGCCATATTTGGGGTCGGAAGAAATTTCTCTTAGGCAGATTGGCAGAGCCCTGGAGGTTTTCGCCTTCCTCTGCAGCATGGGCACAGGTCACTTGCTGAGATTCTCTGCAGCTTGAAGTCTTCAAACCACAATTGAGGACTTCAGTAACTCAGATAGGTTAATTTGTTACAGAAGTGATAGGTGAGATTGTGTGGCTGTGTTGTGCATGAGGTCAGACTAGATGATCATAATGATCCCTTCTGACCTTAAAGTCTATGAGACTACCTTCTACTGTCCCAATCATCTACCTCCACCACAGAAGAACTGAGTCAACAAATCAAGGCTGGTCTACACTATGGGTTTATACCGAATTTAGCAGCGTTAAACCAAATTAACCCTGCACCCGTCCACACAACAAAGCCCTTTATATCAATATAAAGGGTCCTAATATCAATATCTGTACTTCCTCCCAACGAGGGGAATAGCAGTTAAATCGGTATTGCCATTTTGGAATAGGGTTAGTATGGCCGCAATTAAACAGTAATGGCCTCCGGAGCTATCCACAGTGCACCATGTTGACTGCTCTGGACAGCAATCTGGAGTCAGATGCACTGGCCAGGAGACAGGAAAAGCCCCACGAAGTTTTGAATTTCATTTCCTGTTTGCCGCGTGGAGGCTGATCTGCATGGACTGTACGGGAGACACTGGATCTAATCATTTTATGGGAGACAAATCTGTTCTATCAGAGCTCCGTTCCAGAGACAAAATGTCAAAGCATTTGAAAAAATCTCCAGACAGAGGTCACAGCGGGACTCAACACAGTGCTGTGTGACAAGCGTAACGAAAGCCAAAGAATCAAATGGACGCTCATGGAGGGAGGAGGGACTGAGGACCCAGCTATCCCACAGTCCTCGCAGTCTCCGAAAATCATTTGCACTCTGGCTTGGACTCCCAATGCCTGAAGGTCAAAAGCATTGTCCGCGGGTTCAGGGTATATCTCGTCAATTTACCTCCCTCCCCGCTCCGTGAAAGAAAAGGGGAAAAAAATCGTTTCTCGACTTTCTTCAATGTCACCGTATGTCTACTGCATGCGGCTTGTAGCCGTGCTGCGGCGCTGAACAGCAGCATCCCTTCCCTTCCTTTCCTGATGGCAGACGGTGCAAAATCACGGAAAAACCGTCCTCATCACCCGTGAGTGCTCCTGGTGGCCTCGGTGAGGTCCCGGGGGCGCCTGGGCAACAATGGGAATGACTCCTGGTCATTCCCGGCACACGGTGCAAAGGGATTGAAAATCATTCTCATCATAGCAATGGGGCTGAGCTCCATCAGTCTCCCTCCTTTCATGTCTAATGAAGATACTGTACTGCCTGGACTATCATAGCAGCTGGAGGCTGCCTCCCCTCATTTATCTCACTAAAAAATCAGTGTTCTTATTCCTGCATTCTTTATTACTTCATCACACAAATGGGGGGACACTGCCATGGTAGCCCAGGAGGGTTGGAGAAGAGGGAAGCAACAGGTGGGTTGTTGCAGGAGCACCCCTAGAATGGCATCATCATTTCTGCAGGATCTCTGGCTCTGACCCGGAGAAGCTGTGCTCTCTGGCTCTCTAGTACACTTGCCCCATATTCTAGCAGACTGACTCTATTTTAGACAAAACATAAAGAAGGAATGACCTGGGGAATCATTCTGATTTTTGTCCATGCGCCCTGGCAGACCTCAGCAAGGCCAGCCAGGAGCACCCATTACAGCAGCAAGACGGTACAAAGGACTGATAACCGTCATTGCCAATTTCCAATTGCAAACGGTGCAAAATGACATGATAAACGTCATCACCAATTTCCAACTGCAGACAGTGCTATAGCCGGTAACCATCTCTTTAACCTTGCAAGGCAAATGATACAGGGTGTGAGCACTGCAGTACCTTGTCGGTCAGCAGCATCCAGACACATACGTTGACAGTGACAAAAGGCTAAACGGGCTGCATGGTTGCCATGCTATGGCGTCTGCCAGGGCAATCCAGGGAAAAAGGGTGCAAAATGATTGTCTGCCGTTGCTTTCATGGAGGAAAGTGAGTTGATGGACATTTACCCAGAATCACCCACAACACTGTTTTTGCATTGGGATCTCAACCCAGAATTCCAATGGGCAGAGGAGGCTGCAGGAACTATAGGATAGCTACGGGATAGATACCCACAGTGCAAAGCTCTGGAAATCGACACTAGCCTAGGTACATGGATGCACGCCGCCGAAATAATGTGCTTAGTGTGGCCGCATGCACTCGACTTTATACAATCTGTTTTAAAACACCAGTTTATGTAAAATTGGAATAATCCCATAGTGCAGACATACCCCCAGACAGGATATGCAGACTATGTAGAGTTCTAGAGCAAAGGACAGCCTGGTCCCAGTAATCTCCTGATTAAACCAGAGACCATTTGCTCAAGTACTTCAGACCAATTGGCCAAATTTTGCCTTCTGTTACATCAGTACAATCTCATAACATAGTCATAGTGTCAAAAAACAAAATTTGACTCACTGTGTCAAAATTTAAAACAGAAAAAATGTGCATGTCAATATAGTGAAGACCATTAAAATGAGAAACATGATTGTTTTTACTCAGCTATATTGTAGCTTAGCCTACTTAGCCTTTAGATGCATTGGTAATGATCAATAATGAGGCAGAATATTGCATTCCTTTCTCTTCAGTATGTAGCCTGTCAGAACTTCTAAATTACCACTTTATAGCATTCTTGGTATGTTAAACACTCCTTTTTCATTGCTAGAGCTGGTAACCATCCTTATCAGAGACTAGATCTGCAAATCTATTTGAACAAAACCCATATAGGAAAAGTTTCTATTGTCATCAATTCCTGCTCATTTCTATAATACTTATTCATTTTATCATATTCACGAATGAGGAAGAGTTTCACTCCCCCTAGGAACAGTTAAGGGCAAAAGAAACAAAATTTTTTGAGACTGGTGAAATCTTTGTTCATCAAATGTCTAGAAAAACGCCCTAATATTCAAATGACTTCAAGAAACAATAGGCAACATTACCAGTTATTTCAAAGTAGGAGGCAATGAATATTCACCCACTTCATCACATTTTTCCTTAATGATGTTAAATCCAACACCATTTTTCACTGATAACAAAAAATGGATGGATTCCTCAGCCTTGGTCTGACTTCAGAAGGCAAAGACAACCCTAAAGTAACCATAATTATGATGTAGCACACAATGTGTTCTGATAATAGATGAAGAAATGGAAGAGACCAGCACATTTTTTGTACTTTTTATAATTTTGTACGTTGTGCCATATATTAACATTTAAATGCTTATATAATTTTACACAATGAAAAAGCTTTAGTTGAAGTGTCTTCTAACGAAATGAAGATAGATTTTTGAGTAAAGTTTTTAGACTCACATAATGAAATCTCTACAAACAGGGCTACGAATAATCACATACAAGGGTAATGTTTGCCATTCATTTCTTTAGAAAGATTTAGTAAAACAAAGCTAATAAATAGAAATGTGGATATTTTGAGGCTACTCATAAGCCCTGTCAGGTTAACCACTCTGACTCAAATATCAGACATAAGACATTAATTTTCTTTTATGAACTAATGATTAATCAGTTCACAGTTTGAAGTCATCAGAAGTTCAAGTCATATACTTATTCCCTGAGGATACAACTGATTTTTGAAAAAGGTAATTTTTAAGAAGTTTCTGTCAGTTTATCTTTTGAGTTAACATACTGGCAAGTATGAGAATAGAAGCATATTTTCATAAGAAAAGAGAAAGAAAAATACCTGCATGAGGTTATTTATTGTATCGTGATTTCTTATAGAAGCATATTTTTGCAAAACAAACCTTGCTTTTTATTATTAGGCCCAGTACAGCATATATTTGTTGTTCCAATTTATTCTTCTTGAGGACTGTATCTCTATTTATGCATGGGGCCAGTCTTCTACCTAGCACCCATCCTGAGAAACTCAGTTGAAAGCTGGACTTCTCCATGGAATGGGAAGAAAGAGCACCTCTCCTATGCACACCAAGTAGTGGTGGAGCTTCTTTATGGAAGCCTTGTAACAGGGGTGGCCAACCTGAGTCTGAGAAGGAGCCAGAATTTACCAATGTACATTTCCAAAGAGGCTTGGGGGCAGGCATCTGTGGCAGGAACCATGGCCAATATGAGCTGCGGCAGAGATGCCTGTAGGCACAGGCAGCAAGCACCACACAGAGCTGCCTGGGCATGCCTCTGCTTAGGGGCCCGACGTGCTGACCACATCCGGGAGCAGCACAGAGTCAGGACAGGCAGGCAGCCTGCATTAGCCCTGCTGCGCTGCCAACCGGGAGGTGCCTGAGGTAAGCGCCACCCGGCCAGAGCCTGAACGCCCCCTCATGCACCCGAACCCCCTACCCTAGGTTTGAACCTCTTCCCACACCCTAACTCCCTCCCAGACCCCACAACACGCTCCTGCACCCCAACCCCCTGGCCCAGGTCAGAACCCCCTCCTCCATGCATACTCCCTTCTGGATCCCACACCTCCTCCCAAACCCCGACCCTGTACCTCATCCATGAGCCTGCTCCCACACTCCAAACCTCTTGGACCCAGCCTGGAGCCCCCTCCTGTAACCGAAAACCCTCATCCGCAGCCCCACCTCAGAGTCCACAGCCCTCACTCCATCCCACTCCCCAACACCCTACCCCAGCCCAGTGAAAGTGAATGAGGGTGGGGGAGATCGAGCGACGGAGGGAGGGGGGCTGGAGTGAGTGGGGATAGAGTCTCAGAAAAGGAGAATGGAAGGGGTGGGGCCACAGGAATGGGACGAGGCCGGGGTGTTCAGTTTTGTGCAGTCAGAAACTTGGCAACCTTAGTCACAGGTATTTTTAGTAAAAATCATGGACAGGTCACAGGCTGTAAACAAAAATTAATGCCCTGTGACCAGTCCATGACTTGGACTATATAACCCTGATTAAATCTGGAGGGGGTGGGGAGTGGCCCGGGGGGTGCCACGGGTGCTCGTGGGAGGGGAGGCCCGTGGGGCGCTGCGGGTACTCGGGGGGGGGGAGCAGCCCCAGGAGCGACGTGGGTGATCGAGGGGAGGGACAGCGACCCAGGATCCCTTCTAGTGCTGGGGGAAGGGATTGGCAGGCCTTGCAGGCTCCCTACCTGGCTCCTAGAGGCTCACCCCTGGGCAGAGGTGCAGCCAGACAGCTCTGCGCACTGCTCCTGTCCCAAGCACCAGCTCTGCAGCTCCCATTGGCCAGGAACTACTGCACATTTTGCCCCTGAGGTAAGCACCGCCCCAGAGCATTCATCCACTCCCATGCCCCAACCTTTGCCCCCTCCCACACCCAAACTCCTGCTTCTGCTTGGGGAGGGCAGCACGGTGGCCCAAGACTGCCCAGCAGCGGCCGGTGCAGCTGGCTCAGGGGCTGCTCAAGCTGCTCAGGTAGCCTCCAGGCTGCACAAGTCCCAGAGGTCCCAGAAAGTCACAGAATCCGTTACCTGCATGACAACATCACAGCCTTATTTATGGTTGCTAAGTATCTGTTTTATGTATCATTCATTGCTCCCGTATCTTCTATCTTACTACTATATTTGACACCTGTGCAACCACCGCTAGAATATTGCCTGTAGTTCTGATCCCCACAATTCAGGAAAGGTGTTGATAAACTGGAGAGGATTCAGAGAAGAGCCATAATTAAAGGATTAAGAAAACATGCCTCACAGTGATAGACAAAGAATTCAATCTAGTTATCTTAACAAAGAGAAGGCTAAGGGACAATTTGTTTACAGAGTGCAAGTATCTATACAGAGAAAAAATATTAAGTAACAGGTTCTTCAATCTGACAGAGAAAAGTATAACATGATCCAATGGCTGGAAATTGAATTTCAACAAATTCAGACTACAAATAAGATGTAAGTGTTTAATAGGGAAGGTAATTACCCACTGGAACAATTTACAACAGATCACTGGCAATTTTTTTAATCAAGATTGGATGTTTTTCTAAAAGATCTGCTCTAGGAATTATTTTGGGGAAGTTCTGTGGCCAGTGTTATACAGGAGGCAGGGCCAAATTAACCTTTTGTGGACCCTGGTCCCAAACATATTTGTGAGCCCCATGTAGTCACTGTGGGCTCCGAGTGTGTGCCTGGTGAGGCAGTGCCATTGGTGCCAGAGTATACCCAATACTGAATCTCAGAGATATTTTTTCATTTTGATCACATACCTCTTGCATGACTATATGTATTGCCATATACAGCTCTCTCAGGCCCCAGTTTTTCTCACTGAGCTGTAAACTCATGTGTGTTTACCAGTGTCCACAGTGAACAGAACTTTCATAGTGACCAGGGGAAACTCCGCACAGATTTATCTCCTTCCTCATTCAGACCTTCTGCAGTCATGTTTCCAATACAACCCTATGTCACCAGTCACTGTATGTGGTTCTGGTCTCAGCTCAATGAAGTTCCCCAGCCAGCAGATACCTGATCAGTTCTGACAAATGCCTCTCTCAGCACCCATCCTGCCATTTGAGCAAGCCAATTCAAACACCATTTCCTCAAAGTAAGGACTTAGCCCTGAGAACCTGAAGTCACAGCTTTTCTCCTTCTGCTCCCATCTACATTATAGTCAGGGACAGGGTTTTTAAAGTGCTTGTACACAAATGCTAGAAGTCTAAATAATAAGATGGGTGAACTAGAGTGCCTGGTGATAAAGGAGGATATTGATATAATAGGCATCACAGAAACCTGGTGGACTGAGAGCAATCAATGGGATACAATCATTCCGGGGTACAAAATATATCGGAAGGACAGAACAGGTCATGCAGGGGGAG
>NC_133785.1:2793454-2831618 GCF_003597395.2 Chelonoidis abingdonii | reverse complement strand
TCTTCGACCACCAGTGTTTGGTCGTTGGAGCTGGAGGCACAATTAGCTGACTCGCTTCCCTAGTATCGTCAGTATATTGTGATTTTAGGAATATATATTATATCCTTTTCTATATATCATATATTTTATCTTACTTATGCCGTTTTTTCTTTGCTAGCATAGTTAGTTTAACCATTTAGTTTAGCGGTGGGTTCGTGGGAGTAGCCCCTCCTCCCCGCAACCGGTTGCTCGGAGCCCATGCCGGCTGCACGCGGTTCTTTTAGTCCTCTTGCCGGCCTCCGGCCCCGTTGCTGACAGGAGATCACACTGACTCCTGTTTACGCGTGCCTTGGCGGGATCGTATTTTCACAGTATAGTGCCCCATTTGCAAGGTGTTTACATAGTCATGAAGCGTGAGAACAAATTGAGCGCAGGCACTCTTCTTTTTCGCTCTCATTCTTCTGCACCGTTAGCCGCTTGGCCTACTCGGCGGACAGGAATGCGTCCTACCTCGCACCGCGACCCCGCCCGGCACCGGCCGTTTCCTGGCTACCAGTGCGTCGACTCGGCGGCGCCCGCTTCCCTCTTCTTCTTGGGGTTGAGGAGCCACGACTCCTCCTGCCAGTGCCCGACAGCTCCCCGGCACCACTGTTGGTTGAGCTCCCTGGTCCTGCTGCTTCTGTAGTGCCAACTGCACCGCAGCCGGGAACTCCTTTACGTCGGATCGCCAGCACCACCACCTGCAGAGGCCACTGAGTACGCCGGCACTGTTGCATTCCTGGTTTCCCCTGGGCCGTTTCGATTCCGTGCCTAGCTTTCCCCGGCATGGGCCGTGTGAGCCTCTGGCTTTGCTTCCTGGCCAACTGCACCGCAACCTAGAGAGACTCGCCTAATGTCGGATCGGCCCGGGGCACCGACACCTGCTTGGCACCGACAACGTCGGCACCGTCGATCCGGTCCACAGAGGGCCATGAGATACAGTGCCTTGACCGCTTCCCTGACACGCGCCGGGTTGAGCTCCTTGCTGCTGCTGCTTCCATGCCAACGCACGGCAGCTAGGAGAGCCGCCTATAGTCGGATCGCTCGGCACCGACACTGCCGCCGCACGGTCCCCTGCCCTCGGCACCCCGTTCTGGTTCACGCGCTATTCAAGAAGGAACTGAGGAGCGGTTGGGTCGGCAGGGGTATATATCAGGCACCATAGTGGCGCCACTCCAGGGGGCGACCTGCCGGCCCACCGAGTGTTGCTAGGGTAAAAGTTTCTCCGACGAACGTGCACGCGGTACGCGCACACCTAACTGGAATGGATATGAGCAAGCACTTGAAGAAGAACATTGTTGTTTTAGTTAAATAAAACAATTTAAATGTCTTTCTGGTGATGTTCTTCTCCTAATACAGCATGGCAAGAAAATCCTCCAAATGTTAATGATTAACCTGTTGAATTGAAGATAGTTCACCTCCCAATGACTTCATAAATATCTGCTTCAATTACCTTTGGTAAATGAAATAACCAAATAATCGTTCATTTTCTGATATAACTGTAAAACTCATCTGAAAAGTTTTCAAAATAAACCACTTTAAAAATGTATAGTGTGTACCTTCTAAAAATGAAATCTATACTTATCTCTGAGTTGTGAAGAATATGTATTAAGGTTACAACAACCAACAAGAAAGTACCTTTATGTAGAAATCCATGATTTAAATTGGGTCTTCTGTACACTCTGCCCCGTTCTACTCCCTACTCCATCCCTAGCTCAGCTCTGCTCTCATTCCCTCTCCACCCACAGACCAGCTCTGCCTCTAGCCGCAGCTCCTTTCCCAACCACAATTCCACTCTCAGCTCCACCTTCAGACCAAGCACCATTGCTAAGGAAGCCTTCACTCTGCTGTAATGGAGGAGGGCATGGGCAGATTCTGTTAATGGTAAAGGGGGCATGGCTGGAAAAGTTTGTGAGCGACCACCATAGGTGTCTGAAAATAGGCACCCAGAAATTTCAATACCCAAACTTAAGAGGCTTTATTTTAAAAATTGGGGCTAAATTTTTCTGACAGTTTCCAATTCTGTAAAATGGGGCTAACAAGATTTACCTACCTCACAGAGGTGAAGTGACACTAGATTAATTGATGATTATCATGGGCATTGAGTTCTCAAACTGGACACTTAAGATTCTAAATTCTTTGGAGTAAAGGACAATCTTTTAATTCTGTACTTGTACAGCACCTAGCACAAGGCTTCTAGGCACTCCACAATACAAATAATCCATACAAATGAAGACAGGATAAAAGTGCATAGTATTATTAGAACTATAGTTTTTTATCAAGAAGCCTCAGAAGTCTGAGTAGTCTGACATACTGAACAACATTAAACTAAATAGACCATGTTAAGGATAATGTTTCAGACTTAGTCTTGAACTTCCTACCAACAGTGCATCATTCTGGCACACACCTTAATATTATTTTAATAACTTTTTATTGCATGAGAATAATAAAATTGGTGCAAAATAAACCATGCCAAAGTACTAGAACCGAAGCTACACAATGTATTTCAATATAGGAATTATGCTGAGAGTCTTAACTTCATTAGAAATTCCTGTTAATGAAACACATCAGAGTATTATTTTTTTTTAATGAATTTTTACTAAATATTTTTGGAAATATCTTCTCTCTGACACAAACTGAAAACTCTCAATGATTTCAGAAGGTCAGAATTTGAGAGCACAGCCTCTTTTATCTCTTGTTGTGAATCTCATTGTTACACTAAGTGAAGTGGAATTGTACTGGACACCCACTGCACAAATTCCAAATGTAATCTTTTCATCTCCCAAAGAAAACTCTGTCCTCAGTCTACTGAATCACGAACACTGAAATAAGCACGTTGCATAAGCTTGAGAAAAATTCATTGTTCTAGATGGATGCTTACTGAGAAAAAAGATTTGTTTCCCTCCCTGAGGTAAGCACTGCCACAAACGCACAACATTCTTTCACTTGGGAATAACCTCACTGGTCTTTCAGAAGCTATAAGCCTAGACTTTCATAAGAATAAAGCCATCTTTTCAACTTCCCTCACATATTCCTGTCCTATATTTTAAGACATGCCCTTTCTAACCATTCAGACCTTGGGCGTTGTGTTTATTCCTAGGGACAGATAAGGATGTCAACCTCTGAACTAACCATCTGAATATAATTTTCTTAATTTTTTGTTTAAGCATGCTCACAATTCACTCACATTTAAATGTATTGTATACAGGCATCAGCAAGTCATATGAACAGCTATGCAGTATATTGATTAACAATTGCTGTAATTCTTTCCTGAGTCCAGCACTTAAAAAAGCAAATGTATTACCACTTATCTCCTGCAACTTTGATGTCGTTGTGGACTTGGCAATTTATAAGATCTTTAGAAAGTCTAATGTAACAAACTCCAGCCTAGGGCAGATGTTTGCATTTCTCTTTTGTTTGCTAGACACATATCTGCTAATAGTGCATATTACTTTTTACAGACTAGAATGAAGATCACAGGAGCTGAACACACTCAGCACGCACATCTTGCAGGATCAGCCCCTCTATAAGTGAAGATCAAATCAATATTAAATTTTTTCCAAGGCACAGTATAATATAACTGTTTTGAACATCCTAAGAGTTTGTCTACAGGAACATTGAGTTTGTGGCAAGCTGGGAAGATGAATCTGCACCACACTGGCCTGATGCAAAAAAAGCGTCCACACAGACCCTGCTAACATGCATCAAGATTTAGTTAGTGCACTTTGATCAAGTTCCTTTTCAAAGAGGGCTAGATCAAAGTTTGTTAATGCACGTCAGCAGGGTCCACACAGACTATTAGTCCACAGCACGCTATTGCAGGGTAAAAATCACACCCCAGCTTGCTGCAAACTAATTGTTCGTGTAGACAAGCTCTAAGTGTGGCATTAAAGCATTAAATGTCAGACTCAAAATTCAGTTTTACAGAAAAATTAGTGTATTCAATTATTCTAAAATCCCTTCTGGATTCTTCAAAAACACTAAATATTAAAAAGGAGTTCAAACAGTCATAAAATGTTAAAGAAGGGTTCATGGACAGAAAAACTTAATAATTATAACATATCTCCTGCCTTGTGGGATAGGCAGGGATTGCTTGCACACTGAAGAAGTGCCCTAGGAGGATAGATATAGTGGTAAACATCAAAGATTGCTCATAGTGTACAACAGAGAAATTTCATTTCTGTAAATGGCACAAATATGGAGAGGCCAAATACTATATATAAGCAATCCAGACAGTACCTGAGGCTTTATATTTATTATACCCTACATAGCATAGGCCCATAATGGAATAATAAAACTGACATTCGGTGAGACAATTTAGATTTCATACATCTAAAAGATGCAGTGTAACTCAGAAAAGGGAATTTTCTCTTTTCATTCTCATACTGTCAAAATGATCAGGCTTACAACAAACAAACTAATGCTCTGATTTTCAGAGGTGTCGAGTACCCACAAGTCACACTGACATTTTTAATTGCCAGCTTTAGAATGATTTAGCTGGCTCTGGAGAGCTTTATAAACTAGCATTCTTCACCATCAAGGCCCTGCATAACTCTCCCCTTCCTACACCTCTGACTGGGTTTCCAGAGAACCCTATTTCCTTTAAATCAACCATTGATGCTTCAGCAGCCCCTTCATTATTCCCATCCACTCCCATCTTTCTACTCTCTGTCAATGTGGCCTCATGCATAGACCTCTACTCTACTCACATTTAGCTCCCCCCAAGACTCATTTCTAACTCCAGGCCCCCTTTCTCCCAACAGAATAATAAAAAGTGAAGAGACAGTGGGATTACAAGCTATGTAAGATCTCAGAATAAAAGAAGCAGTCATGGTTGCAGAGCTTGTGTACGCTGATACTATCAAAGTCCACCTGTAGTACTACAGTTATGGTTGTGTCTCAATTTCACTTTGACAAGTCCTTACCTATGTTAGGGTATGTTTTGGAGGTGTAATGATGTCCCTATGAGGAAGCGTAGTGTGTCACAGAATCCTCTCAGTATGACATGGTTGAAATAGCATGCTGCAGATTTGCATCTTAATATGGCATTTTCTGATTTTAAGAGCTAGGGGAGCAGGATAGGCCTAAAAACAACTTCTATAGCCTTTGAACAAAGTTGGTGTTTCTTGGAATTTGTTTACCTTAAAAGACCCTATAAATTGTTAGATGCAGAAAAAGATAATCAAAGAAGCCATTAGAAGGAATGTAGAAGCACTAATTAAATATTATATACATGAGCTATCAATATTGAGCTGCAGATTTGTTATTCCATATGGCTTCCAGACTTTGCAGATTAGATATAGTTCACTGTGTTCTTGAAAGACAATTAAAGGAGATTTTAATATGTCCACAGTTATTAGGCTTGAAATGATTAAATTTTTATTGGTAAATGTAGATAAACATCAATTTCACCATACACATACAAACCAGTGAAACCATATTTCCATCAATAATTGAAATTTACAGATAGATAAAGAAAGAAAAATGCTGTTTGAGAACTTATTAGAGTTAGATTTAAGGATATTTACTTGATATATTTTGACATGTGATGTTGAGTTTGTATTTTAACAGTTATAAAGCTTTAACATTTTGAATCTCTATATCTACTGTGATTGAATAATTACTGTCTCACCCCCACCCCAACTTATTGCAACTGCAAAAATTCAAATAGGTAAAAGTAAATAAAATGCTTAAAATAAAATCTGTTAAAACTATAAAAAATTTAAATCATATTCTGCCAGGCCTAAATATAGTTAGGTCTTGTAACAAAATGGGAACTTCCTAGGAGTGCAACATTGCATGGTCTTTCAAACAAGGACCTGGGACTTTGGGAACCATACCTGATATTTTGTCAAAGGAAAAGTTGTTTAAGGTAGAAAGACTTATTGCATCACGACTTCGTCTTCACTTTCTGACTGAAAGGTTCACATACGGTGACCAGACAGCAAGTGTGAAAAATCAGGATGGGAATGGGAGGTAATAGGAGCCTATATAAGCAAAAGATCCAAAAATCGGGACTGTCCCTATAAAATCGAGACATCTGGTCACCCTAGGTTCACAACACTGACCGTGTGGTCTAAATTAAAAAAATTAGGACAGTCTTATGCCCAGCCCTGAATAGGTGAGAAATAGAGATATGGATCACTCAGTCTAGGATTATTGCTGCAGCGCAGCTCCTTCTCATCACCTCCCCTAATACACTGGTAGCTAGAAAGCCGCAATCTGTATACTATATTTACACATACACCTCTCCCCATCACCACAAGACCACACCCTTGACACTATTGGCTTGTCTATTATAAAATAGCCAGAGGGGCCAATTTTCTCATTTCCCCAGGGTGCTCAACCCCCCCGTTGCCCCAGGCTGCATCCCCACTCCATCCCTTCCCCCAAGGTCCCACCCCTGCCCCATCTCTTCTCACCCCTACCCCTTCCTGCCCCATTCCACCCCCTCCCCCAAGCATGCCCAACCTTCACTCTGCCTCTTCCTGCCCCCACTCCTCCCCCTCTTCCTCAGCACCTCCTGCCCGCCACTGAACAGCTAATCACCGGCAGGAACTGCCTGGAGAAGAAAGGGGGAGGAGTTGACTGGCAGGGCCCCGGTGGGTACTGAGCACACATTATTTTTTAATATGGTGCTTCAGTCCTGAGTCAGTACCTATTAAACTAGCTTCCTATCACAAATCCAATATTTAAACTTTCCTATGACGTTGCACTCCATATGATTTTATAAAAATATGCTAATGAGTGTGAATATAATGTAACTGGAATATGCTTCACGCAAATGGTGTCTTGTAGGTTATCATTACAAAGCTTATAATCTACTGAGTGTGGTCATCCTATTTGTATAAATGTATCATTCTTGTATCTGAAACTAGAAATATGAAATATAACTCTGAGGTCCTATTATAATTATGGAAAGTGTGGGCCATTAATGGTGGTTTGGAATCTTGATGGCTCCCATCAACTAAAACAATTGCTTGTAAATGGCTCTGTTTACTTGCAAGCCTTCCTATGAGTCAGGCTAGGAAGAATGAAGGCTTGGGATCTCACAGGACGTGACCACTTCACCTGGTACTGGAATCCATCTTAAACCTGGTGCTTTTCCATTTAGAAGGAGGGGTGGGGACCCAGAGAGCCAAACATTCCTGCCTTGTGACAAACTATCTAAGGGGGCGGAACAGAACAAAGAGCATTCCAGTCATGAGAAATCCCCTAGCTACCACCTGAGCTGGAACAAGGACTGTACCAGGGAAAGGACTGGGCCCAGATGAAGAAGGAGTCCAGTCTGTGAAAGAAGCTTACCGGACCATCTCTGAGGGTAAGAGATTTCATCTGTAATCAGTTTCTTAATGTATTTGGCTTAGACTTACGTGTTTTGTTTCATTTTGCTTGGTAACTTACTTCGTTCTGTCTGTTATTACTTGGAACCACTTAAATCCTACTTTTTATACTTAATAAAAAGTGAGTTTTTGCTTATTAATTGTATGTAAGTAATACCTGGTGGAGCAAACAGCTGTGCATCTCTCTCTATCAGTGTTATAGAAGGTGGACAATTTATGAGTTTACCCTGTATATCCTTTATATAGAGTAAAACAGATTTATTTGGGGTTTGGATCCCGCTGGGTGTCTGGGTGCTAGAGACAGGAGCTCTTCTTAAGTTGTTTTCAGTTAAGTCTGAAGTTTTGGGGCATGTGGTTCAGACCCTGGATCTGTGTTGGAGCAGACTGGCGTGACTAACTCAACAAGGCATGGTTCTGGAGGCCCAAACTGGCAGAGAAAACAGGCTCAGAGGCAGTTTCAGCACATCAGGTGACAGTCCCAGGAGGGTTTCTGTGATCAAACCTGTCACACTCCCCTCCTGCTCCCATGTTCCCTAAAAGAAACCTACTACACTGAAACTTTGTACATGGTATCTCTTCCCTAGACAGTGGTGGCTTTTGTTTTTGTTTGGGAAAATTTGTTAACATTCAGAAAAAAAGTTTTGAAATAGTACCAAAAAAAGTCCTTATTCATATTTTTAAGACTTTTTCTTGGCTCATCTGATTTCCAAACAACTTGTTTGAAAATGGACTTCCAATTTTGTTTTGAACTTGGTAAAATTGCCTTTTAGTATTTAGCGGGGGGCAGGGAGGGACAGGTTAACTAAAATCTAAAGAATTCTTTTTAAAGAGCATACAAAGCAATATTTAAAATTATAAATAGGAATATAGGAATTACCATATGGGATCATAGCCACGGCCATCTAGTCCAGTATCCTGTCACGGACAATGGCCAGCACTGAATGCTTCAGGGGAAGGTGTAAAAGCCCCTCAGCAGGGAGATAATTTGCCCCTCATCCCACATTAGGCCTCATCTTGGCTTAAACTCTAAAACATAAGATTCGGTATCATTTCCAATGTTTTCATTAGAATTAACTGTTAAAACTCTGGATAGTCTTGCTATCCATATAACTGTCCACTCCCTTTTTGAATGTGGTTGGTTCTTGGCGTCAATAACTCAATTCCTGTGGCAGTGAATTTCACAGTCTTATTGCTCTTGATAAAATATTTCCTTTTTCCAATTTGTGAATTATCCATCTTTTAACTTAACTCAATGTTCCCGTACTCTTATGTTATGAGAAGGGAGAATAGATGTTCCAAATCTACCTTCTCGATACTGTTCATTATTTTATATGCATTTATGTCCCCTCTTATCTTCTTTCTAAGGGAAACAAATCTTATTATTTCCATCTTACTTCATATGTGTTTTTTTCCAGGCCTTTGATCATTCTTGTTCCCCTTCTCTGAAGCTCTCCTAACCCTGCAATATCTTTTAAAGATATGAACATGTAAAATACAAAACTAATCTGTTGCTGATTTCAGACTATACTGCAGTAACTTCAGCTCTGAGCAAGGGGTGCAGAGGCATAGATGTGACGTTTATGAGACCCAGTGAATATCCAGAAAGGCAGGTGCCTGGGAATGGCATAGGAAGCACAAAAAGAAACCAGGGTACCAGGAAAGATATCAGCTTGGAGATACAGACCAGAAATGTCATGGAGCTCTATTCTCTGGTCTTAGAATGGGGGCGATGGCGATTTTCACAAAGAACATAAAAATACCAACTAAAATGTCTGCAATAATCACTACAGTTGTCACTCATATATTTACTGAAATAAATTTGAATTTGCTGATTTATAAAATGGAAATTCTCTACCATGCATCACATTTCAGTACACTATGCTCAGAACAGACACCTTGGAAGTGTCATGAGATAAAACTGGGTACCAAATTCACATTGTGTCAGGGTGTTGCAAGACTGTAGAACACAATACAATACACTCAGAATGCTACCTGTTTGATCAGATATTGTTATGTGGCAGATCACATACCCTGAAGAGATGGGATCATTTCTGTTACCTGCAAATAATTCATGGGAGCAGATGTTTCTACACACAGTTTACATGTACCTAAACTGAAACTACTCTTCTTTACATTGCGTGAAATGGAAGGCTTCTTAATTTAACTAAACCAACCTCTCTGCTGTCCCCATTTCACTTTTTGTCAATATATTATTCTTTTATAAGAACCTTAAGTGAAAGTTGTGGAAAGAATGCAGATCATGCAGACTGTGTCAAGCAAATTTATAAGTGCCATAGTAAATCAAACAAGACAACAGAAACCACAGAAGAAATATTACAATATAGTAAAATAAAAGCATATCATTTTGTGTGAAGAAAGGAGGGTAAACATACAGTGGACAAGTGTTATAGCTGGAGAAGCATTGTTGTTTAAGTTTACCCAGCAATTAGATGCAAGTATTTTTAAACACCTTGCTTTCACCTCTTACACTGACTCACTGAATGGCATAGCCCTGAATTAGGCAAACCGCAGGGAGTAAACTGCTGATTAAAGAACAGTTTGGTCTGTTGCAGTTCCTCTCCCTCCGCTACACACGCATCCTCAGCATATATATACTATCATTTTGTCTATAATATTTGCTCAAGAAGTGAGCTAGTTATTAATCTCACATCTCATATAGGATGTATGAAAATATGAATGAACAAACTGGTAGAGCATCATGGAAAGTAAGAGTGGCTGAGTTTTACATACACATTCCATCTGTTTAACCCAGTAAATTGTCAAGAGCCCTCCCAAATAGAGACACAAAATTTGCAGTTAATGGGCCCAGTTTTCCAATACACACACACCTCTGAGTGGACAGCAACAGAACAAAAATATTATTACATGTATGACTTTGAGAACAACAGAGTCATGGCTTGTCTACACTTGAAATTTAATTTGGATTAAGTTAGAGTGGGAATTTAAAGTAAAATAGCTATTCCTGAATATATCCACATGTGAACATTTATTCTGGAACATTCCTGAACAGCCCCATGTGTAGACAAGCTCTACAGGCAGTTATGTATATAGGTCATCCTACAGACTGGAGGGAATGAGATCATCCTCCTTTCACACTCCTCTCCAAGGATGTTTCACCTTCCCGATAGAGGGAGACAGGTCACATTCACCTGCATTGGTCAGTCTTATCTGAACAAGAGAAGAGTGTTTTCCCTGCTTTGACAAAAATGATTCAAGAACCTCCAGAGACCTGATGAAGGGGAACATAAGGCTGTTGTGTTCTCCCCACCTGCTCCATGGGGATTCTTCAGTGAAAATAATACTTCCTCAGGCTTTATTACATTTCCCATTGGTCCCTATTGTGCAGGGAACACCCCTTGAAGGTGTAACTCATGGTGCCATCACCTAGCAGAAACAGCACTGGGGCCAGATGGCAGTCAGGGGAATCCAAAACAGTAAGGAAGCACAGTATCCCAATGCAGAGCATTCAACCACCTGCTGGATTTGGGGAGTGGAAGTGTGGGGACAGCAAAGGTGTCCAAATAATGGAATAATTCAGGAGGAACTCTGCAAGAACAGCCTCATACAGTGTCTCCATCCCTTTATCCCTTTACAAGTTTTACCATAAGCGTAACTAATCCTTCCCCAGGTTAGGTTCCTACAACCATTAGTATTAGTAAATATAAACTCATTCCAAGGGATAGTATCATTATTTGTTTTAATTCTGTGATAAAAGTAGGGTAATTTTACTCTAGACAGTCTAGGATACATTCCTAAAACGTACAGCACAGACTTTTTTTAAAAAACAATGAGAATATTATTCAGTGGAAATCACTTTGCAGGGCTGGAGATTCTGTACTGGACATCTTGGACTATATATATAAGTGCAGGAGGATCTGGACTAAGATAATGCCCATATTGTTCTGAGATACACTGTGAATTGAATGTTTGCTCAAATACTTGAAGTTACTGATGGTATTAAACAGATTTGCTAGAAAGGAGGTGTGAAGAAAGTGGGAGTTATGTACAACATTATCAAAAAATGAATACTGATATCTCTATGGGCTTGGTGATTATTGGATTGTAGGTCATTGAAGAGTGAACTCAGGTCTATGGGTCTCTGTAGTACCATAGAAAGGCACACAATGAGTATAGTTAGCACCAGTCTCTGACACTTGACACACAATGCAAGTGTTAATCCTTCAGAAGATTCACCCCCCACGTGCTCTCAACAGCAGGCGGGGTTTTGGGGCCACATCTTTCAAACAAAGAGCTTGAAAAGAGATAAAAAGCTGACCCTCTAGGGCAGTGGTTCCAAAACTGTTGGTCACAACCCCATTTGGGGTTGCAGCAATCCCTACTGTGTGGGATTTTGCTCTACACAGTGCGACCTCACATGTTCGCTCTTCAGAATAGCAGGAAATACTTCATCACACTTGGGTCATGCCAATACAAAGTTTGGAAACCATTGCTCTACGGAGAGGGAGACAAACGGTTAGCAGAGAAGGCACCAGGACTAAGTGGGGTCCTTCCTAAACTTCCAGCAGCCAAGCATCAAATAAAACAGTATGCGTACTGGCTTCTGTTATTTTTAACACTTATCTCTCTGCTTTTTAAGTTCTTATGGACAAATAAAATCATACTTGCTTTTTGAATAAGCTGTACTCTCTCATGGCATTTGTCAGCTGGTTACAGCCCCTGAAGCGAAATATATAGCAGAAGCCAAACCCAGCTAGACCTGCTGAAGGCAATACGGTTCTGGTAAATAGCGACTGCAGTAGCCTGGTGATCCAGTCTATCAGTGGGGTGAACTGCAGAGTTCTACTCTGAGAGAAGTGCGGGTTCAGGCCTGTGACTTGGGAAGGTGCCCATGGAGATACTGAGTGTGGGACCAAGGTACTGCACTCTCCTGGAACAGTAGCAGGTAGCTTTTAGTTACTGGGCTACAATTCAGTATTCAGTAGCTCCTGCTTTCTTTTCCTTAGTTATTTAACAAAACATGCTTTCAGAACTGTTGGGCAATTATTAACGTTTTGCCAGGAAAGAATAGGTTACAAAAATAACCAAAAAACTGTAGTAAAAAGACCACCGGAAGAAAAAAAAATGGGAATACAGATAGTGAGGAATACAAAAACCTATATACCAATTAGCTGTTCACATTTAAAAAGCAGAAAGGAAAACAATAGGTCAGTGCAAAGCATCATAAATATTAATACTGTTTTATTCCTTTCCTACTTATATTCATTACGTGTTCTTCCATTATTGGTTTTTCCTAGAATGTGAATGATAAACAGCAAGAAATAACGTAATATCAAATGCAGAAAAACAACCAAAGCCATTCTTTTTTCATAGACATAATGCACCTTCAGTGAAGTGGCTCTAAAATTAGCATAAGAACTTTTTTCTGTCATTTCTCCAGTTTGTTCAGAGGGAATAGCAACATCACTAGAAAAATAGCTTGCTTCTGTGACATACTGAACTTAGTGAAACATTAAAAATACATTAAGTATCAGTAAGAAAAAATAAATGACAAAAAGAGAGATGGGTAGTTTTGGTTTTTCAAAACTGATAATTTCTACTATTTCTGCAGCTATTACCCAACATATCTGCTCCAACACAGTACCAAAGCAATAAGAAAATTTTCTACTAACATGTGACTTTACTCTCTGTGCTTCAGTTTAGTCACCTATAAAATGGGAGAATTAATCACTTAGCTAATACTGAAAAGTGTGAGGGCTTAGTACTGAAGCCCTTAATCAGTCAAAATTTCCACCAGTTTTCACTGGGTGAGGACTCAGTAAGGACTATAGGATTTGGCCTTCAGGAGACCCCTGGTAAATAAAACATACATCCAGCTCCCTAACTGCACAAGACTCAAACTAATCTGAGCTTCCCTTTATGATGCTGAATCTAGTCACCAAACTACTTAGACTGTAAACTGCCTGGGGGAGGAGCCATCTTGCCAAGGACAATGAGGCTCTGATCAGGGCCTCTAGATGCTACTACTACTAATAATTAATCTGATTTTATAACAGTTCCATGAAATATACTCATATTTCCCACAAATGGCACACTATAAATCATGCCTTGGAAGACATGAAAAATTGTTTAAAAGATGGACATATTCGTTCTATTACATAAAGAAGCAGCCTTTATTTCAAAATAAAAAAAAATAAACACAAGCTATCAGTTTTCAAAATGACTGGGAAAAAAGAGGGATGAGAGAAATGGCAAAGATGGATGAAAGGAAATTACTTAAAAAATTAAAAATATACAAATAGAAATGTAAAGAAATCAAAGATAATTTGGGGTGGGGAATGGAAAAAAAACAATGGATCTATTTTGAACCCTGGGAACTGAAAATCATTCTGAAACTTACCATGAAATCATTTTTCCATTTTCCAACCAGTTATAATGCTAACACACTCTTCAACACAAAAATAGGAACATTATTTTTGTAGCATAGAGATAGTCTATCATGTTTTCTACTACCCAAAGAGTCCTATAATTTTTTGCTTAGTGTATAAGGGGAAATTCATCTGTATGTCAGGCAAGAAATACCCTAACCGCTCATAAATCCAAATATGAACAAACTTATTTCCCTTCATTGCAATTTCAGACTAACCAGCTAGCTGCCCTAAAACTGAAATTACAGCAGATTTACAACTAAATAAAGATTATGTTTTCCATTTCCTTAAACACAAATTATAGACACATTCAGGCAAATGTCCACCTATTCTTCAGAGTAATGAAATATCAAAAGTGTCAAAAATTAGAGTGCTTTGGATTCAGCTACGGACTCTTCTGCTCTAGAAAGAGAGGTACAAATGCTGTCTCTAGTAACTGAAAATGAATTTAAAGTTGTTTAATCCTATTCTTCAGGTATCCAAACTACTAAACAATCTGAAAACATACTAGCATCTACGGAACAGAAGATGAAGATTAGACAGTCACTTGTTTCAAATCAGGACTGGTACAACTTACAGACTGTCTTGTTGCATTGTGCAACAGCTCAAGTCCTATAAACATTAGCCTTGCATTTTGCAAGCACTAAATGCATCCACATTTTTTTCAGTATTTAATATTTCTTGTTTCACTTTGGATAAAAAGAGAAAATACCAAATAAAACGAAGCAGCAATGATTAAAGTCATAGCATGCTTTAGCTCAGGGGTAGGCAACCTATGGCACCCATGCCGAAGGCAGCACGCAAGCTGATTTTCAGTGGCACTCACACTGCCTGGGTCCTGGCCACCAGTCTGGCAGGACTCTTCATTTTAATTTAATTTTAAATGAAGCTTCTTAAACATTTTTAAAACCTTATTTACTTTACATACAACAACAGTTCAGTTATATATTATAGAATTATAGAACGAGACCTTCTAAAAATGTTAAAATGTATTACTGGCATGCAAAACCTTAAATTAGGGTGAGTAAATAAAGACTTAGCACACCATGTCTGAAAGGTTGCCAACCCCTGCTTTAGCTGATAAAATAAATATATTTTGTTTGAAAATACAGTGAATCTATACTCTCATATTGAATAAGATAATCAAGGTTGAGGTTTTTAAAGTATATTGAAAGGTTAACATTTCAAAATGTAAATGTTTGATGGAGGAGATAACAAGGACATATGAGCAGAATATAACTGATACTGGTAGAGTCTGTTCCATATTTCAAGATACCGGTAGGGTTTTTTTACTTGTTGACAAAAATATTATAAATAAAACCTAAAGAAATCATAGTATTCATATAAGTATAGCTTCATACATTACTCAAGTTGTATTTCCATGGATAACAGATGTCTAATTCACTACATCAGACAAGAATATCTCCGAGAAAATGAAGCAACTCAATAATGATACAGTGAGGAAGTTCTACTATATGACACCAGCATCCATCTTAAAATGATTATATATGTTCCATCAGTCCTTTGATCTAACTGTAAGAAAGTCATTTAACATAACACTGTCAGAGGAGCAACATTACCTGCTGTACTATTCTACTGTGTCTTACCATTTATTTTTTACTCAGGTCTTGTGTGTGTGTCACCAGGAGCATATTATCCTGTGATAACATTCATTTTTAATGGCATTATTTCAATCATAGTGACATATTCTTGTTGCTAGTTAGTTATACATTTTTAATTTAACTCGAAACTTTAAAGTTAATTTAAAAAAAAAACCTATAAAGTCTGGGGAAAATATCTTGGTATGCAATATCCCCTACCTCCCCCAAGGAATCAAAATTTTACAGAAAGTTTGTTTGGATGCTATTAAATTATGAGAGCAAACTAAGAAAGTGTTATTTCACAAAAATTAATTAAAAAAGAATATAAAGTTAAAATAATTTTTGTAAATCAAAACTGTATTAACTAATCTTGAAACTGCAGGTGAAGCTCATTAGTCACAAGCAGACACAGTATCACATTCTGGGATCCAATCCAGACCAGTTAGGGACTGTGTCATCCCTGCCCTGCAAATTCAGGTGCTTCACAATGCTTTGCTGCTGTAGCTTCCACCTGGGCCATTCACAAACAGCCTTCCAGCCTGCAGGTAAACACCCTGAGTGTCTTTGTATAGCTGCAACCTTACTCCCACATCAGCCACACTCTGGCTTCCACTAGCCTTGGTTACCACTTGGAGGATGATTCCAACATATTCCCAGTCCTGGAATTTCCCCCAAAACATGCGTTCTTCTCTGTCCAGACCTCTCCTGGACAGCCCACATATATTAGGTCCATTTCCCCTCTAAGATGATCTGTATCTAACAGTTTGCTGTTTCATCATATTATTAGCTTCCAAATGATACCTTACAAGGCAAATTTTGTATAAAGATTATTACAAAAGTATGTAGGCTCTGAATACAGGGTGCATTTGGTCACATAAGTTTTAAAAAAAATCACTGAACTATGCACTTTAATTTACTATAATAATGTTTACAACACCAGAACACATACTGGTGCCTCGTACTGAGTGATAATAAAGAACTTCAACAGAATTTTTGCATGCTTGTTTTTTGGATGTAAAAACTACACTATTGAAAGTGCTTGCTGCTAGTTTCCATGTTCCCTGTTGGGACTTTGTATTCTATTAAGAGATTTCTTGTTATTTTCCCCAACTCCAATCCATTTTTTTTCCTGATAAAGCTCTCTGGAAAAAAACAGTATGTTTTATAAAAGAAACTATATACAATGTGATTTACGTTGTAAACATATTTATTCCCAAAACATAAACAGACACATGTTTTCCAAAAGGAGAAGCCTGCAAATCTGTAAATAAAAAACAAAGGAACAGAAACCCTCATCTACTAAACAGCAAGGCCTAGCATTTTCTCCTATTTCCTTTTAGATACTGGTACTTTGATCAATTTTATTTTTCATCACATTCTTTTATAAAGTTTTGACCAAACTAATCCAAAATGTGCAAGAAACGTGGTCAATTCATACAAAGCAGGCTGGATGGGAGGGCAGGTTAAAAACTGAAAAAAATCTGAATTAAATCATTCTGTCTTTCATTGATTATTACATTCACAATTTTGAATAAATTTGAATAATTAAATTTGAATAAATTTGATGCAATAAAACCTTCCTTGCAAACATAGACTTGGGGTAGAAATATAACTCTTCCCTTTAAAATATTGAAGGGAAAAAAGAACACAGTTCCGAGTTGCTATCAGCAAATTATCAGTCTCCTTTTCCTGTGCTTGGCTCAACCTATGATCTTTTGACAGGGAAAAAGTCTAAACAAACCATTTCAATTCTTTATTTTGTTTAGATAATAACAAAATGTTTAATTTTAATATTATAAAAATGTTTTGTTTCAGCTTTATCATTTCAATGATTATATTATAATGTTTCAAGGTTATCAAAACAAAACATTTTGGTGGTTTCAAACTGAATTTTTTAGGAATTTTCACCCTGCAGGAAATTTCAAAGTTCTGTTTTTTCATTTCAATTTTGAACAAAAACAAATTTTAAAATGTTTTCCTGCAAAATGGAAATTCCAGTTTCCAGTTAGCTCTCAGAATCAGTCACACTGGCTAAAATAACATACGCAAAGGCAAACAAACAGTTTTTCCAAATTAACTGTGAGACTAACATGTCAATCCTTCCACTGCTGGTGGTTGAGAATAAATTTTTGAACTGCTACGATATACTTTAGGAAAGTGCTAGGTGTTACTTCTTTCGCACAAGACTTGTGTGTGCTGAACAACCATATGTCACAAGTGTAGGATAACTACCCCTCAAAAGATCTGCCTGTAAGACATTAATTCTGTTTGATAATGGGCGGAAGGGAGGCATACTTGTGACACCTGTGTCATACTGCAGATTCCATTTTGAATGTGGGGTTATTTACTTTCTCTATTGCCTCTTGGTCTCCATGTTGGACTGAAATTCCAACAAAATAGTGGCACAGGGCTGACATTAGAAGGTCATTAAATCTGGATGGTCGGTCGACCACTGAAACATAACCACTCAAGAACAAAAGACTTGCTCCCAACCAGGAAAAATGTTCTTTCAGAGAAGTTGCCTACCAGTGAATACACCTGGTATTACTCTGGTCACCTGTTGAGAATGACCAGGGAATCACCTGACAGTGGGTCTGGAAAGTTATGAAGAGCAGAAACTGCTCTTTTTGCACTTTCCCTCTCAACCATTTTTACCAGCTCAAGATAAGATGAGAGAAGCCACTTCAGGAGCCGGATCAGGCAGGAGGGGGCAGCAGGGACTTCCAAGAAACGACTGAACGAGAGCAAGGGGAAATGCATGTAGGTTTATTATCTTTATGTGATTAAGTAAAGAGCAATAGCACTGTAGAATGCTGGGTGAAGTGTCTGTGTATGTTATACTCTATATCTATCAGGTACTTCCTGAGAGTAGGGTGACCAAGTGCCCCGATTTTATAGGGACAGTCCTGATTTTTGGGTCTTTTTCTTATATAGGCTCCTATTACCTCCCACTCCCACCTCCTTTCCTGATTTTTCACATTTGCTGTCTGGTCACCCTACCTGAGAAGAAACTCAGAAGGCTCACACCTTCAGTGGGATTCTGGGAAAGCATGTGGGCTGCTGGGCTCCATTTCCATGAAGAGATAAACAGACCCTTAGTCAACACCCAGGAGATGTGCCAACAGGGGCAGCCCCGCCAGATCTGTGACAATTGGATCTTTGCAGAGGATTTCCATTCTCTGAAGACACATCCCTGGCTCACTATCCTTCCTGTAGTGATATCTTCCTTCTCTGGCAACCCTTACCCTAGCTCTCTTCTGACTTATTAAAATACTTTGTTATGCAAGATTACTGTATTTTAAATCCCATATGTGATGAACTTCCACTAAAACTCTCTGTAATGTTCTTGGTTGTTTTGGAATTGGTTCTAAAGTATAACTCTATTATGACGTAAAGTATATGCATAATTTAGATAAGAAAGGCAGCAATATGCTTACCAGTGTGCCAATTTTGCTGACACTTTTGGGGTATGAAAAGATTTATTTCAAGCCCAGTAGTCAGAACATTTCTATTTAAATAGATATTGATAACATATGTCTTGATCTTTTCCCACGTTTCAATAAATAATTATCTTTTTTTTTACTTCCAGCATAGAAAGCAGATTATGAAAAATGAGAACTAAACAGAGTTTCAATTAGGTTTGGCTAAATATGTTAGAAGCAGATGCCTTCTATAAAATACAGATAATTAGCAGGCCACATATCATAAAGAAAAGTCTGAGTTTAAATATTCATGCATACAACCCATCTGCACATCTTGAAATATCTGTAGATTTCAAACATTTCAGTTGCAATGACAGAGCTAACTTCCTCTAAATGTGATAACCAGGACGTTCTGCCTTGTGCCTTAATTCTGCAAAATGGAACAACAATAACTGAGTAAAGACTGTGCAGGAATGATGTCCTAATACTTTAAGTAGTATTCATAATGATAGGTCAGACTAAATCAGTGATTTCTAGTGGACAGAATCCCAACACCTATAAGTTCTTACTAAACATTATTCATGGCATCATGGTTTATCTTTCTCCTTTATAAAGCAGTTATATGCAGCAGTAGCTGAAGCCTGAATTTGAATTATATTAACTCTTCCTCTTCCATAGAGCTAGCTGCTTAAGCATGCCTGGTCAAAACCATCCTGACTGCAAAATCATTTACTTAAATGGGGTCACATCTGGGATGAATATGAGCTAAAATATTTACAGTCACCAGGGACTGAAAGTAATTTAAAGGATTTACCAGTACGCCAGAGTCCTGAGCGGGCTTGGCCTCAACCAGAAGAGGCATGGCCTGAATGGGAAGAGGTGGGGCCTTTCAAGATTTAAAGGCCCTGGGGCTCCAGTTGTGGCTGGGAGCCCCAGAGCCTTTAAATCACCCTGGACCTACTAGCTGCAGAGGCGGCTGGGAGCCCCAGGGCTCAGGGGCAAATTAAAGGGCCCAGGGCACCGGCCGCTGCGGAGCTCCGGGCCCTTTAAATCACTGCAGAAGCCCTGCCGCCGCCACCCTGCAGGGGCCGGAGCTCTCAAGACCTTTAAATTCCCCCCACCCTGAGCCCGGCTGCCAGAGCTCCGGCGGTGATTTAAAGGGCCCGGGGCTCCCCACAGCGGCTGGAGCCCTGGGCCCTTTAAATCACCACCAGAGAAGCCAGTCGAGTCCGGCACAGTGTACCAGCTCTTGCCGGTATGCTGTACCCAACCACACTGGCTTACTTTCACCTCTGCAGTCAACCAAGTTCCAGCTGGAGGATAATACTGAACACTAGCTAGGATGATCATGTAAATGATATAGACTTGACATGCTGATTATGTGAGACAGATGTTTAGATGTGCTCTTAGTGCAGTTGGAATTAATGTTCCATAATTAACATGGTAAGGTCTCTAAAAGACCCAGCTTTGTTCCTATTTTGAGCTCCTATTTTAATACATGGATAAGAAGAACTTTTAATGTGGTGGGTCTGAGATCTAAGTTCTACGTTTCTTAAATAAATGTGCAGCTATTGAGAACAGCCTAACTAACTGTTAGCAGCACTCTGGTCAGCCCCATTGCCAAAATTTCTGCTCAATATTCATGCAATTTTTTCCCCCAAATTAACCAGAAAAACCAAATATCAGAACAAATTTTGTCAAACAGAAGTGTTTCCTCAGAGCACCTCAGTATCCCATCATGCTAGTGACAATGCCATTTCATAGAAAAGCAGAATAGGAATTTAAGATTCCCCCTGGCAAAGTAAGAATGAGTTGGTGTGGGATGAAATGATACTATAGGGGTAACATGTTTAAAATATTAGCATTAAGATGGAGAAAGGAAGAAAGAAAATACATCTCAAAAGATACAGAAGTAAAGTATGTAGCTAAACATTTAAGTCTGAGCCAAAGGCAACTGGGATATAGAATGATCTGCATTAATAATTTAAACTTGGGAAATATCCCTAATGAGTCCAAAATCATAATGTACCATACTAAGAGGTTCTTGGCTTGAAGTCCAGTTTTATTTAAAATGATACACATTTATTCGAAATGACATTGGAAAGAATAAAAGTGACCAAAGAGAACATTAGAACAGTTAGTAGAAGTCATTAGTCAAAAGTCTGAAGACTGACTAAAATGACAAGCTGACACAGTCAGGGCTGGAGAGGTAGAGTAAGGGCTGTCCAAATAACTAAATATTTGGCTCGGGTGCAGATCAAGACAAAACATTATTTCTGATCAGCATGAAATTAAAATGTTTCAAAATGTTCAGCAGCTCAAAATGTTGAAAAAAGTTTAGTTTCAGGTAGACCAAAATGTTACATTGCAATTTCAAAGTTGTTTTTTAAAAAAAAAAATTTTTTTTTAAAACAACATCAACAAAAATTTTGAAACATCTTTCCAAAACAAAGAATGAAAATGTTTTGGGCCAGAAATGCCAAACTGGATCAGTTCAACACTTCTGAATGATTTTGTTTTCTCCCACAAACCAAAACAATTTGCTGAAACTGACCTGAATTTATGAATTGTTTCAGTCAACCCAAATCTGCATTTTTTGGCCAAAAAAAGGTTTTGTGTGAAAAAATGTAGCCCAGCTCTAAGTATAAGCTCTAAAGCAGCCTGACTATATCCAAGGAGGAATATAAAAAGATTTTCAAATTTAAGCTAATGGGGAAAGACCCCTGGAAAATCAATCTTAGTGTAAGGAGTAGACAAGAAGCAAAGAAATTGCTAACTATACATAGACTGAATGCTCTTGGGGCATGGTCCATTTTTTGCACTATATGTTTGTACAGTACCATAGCACAATGATGCTCTGATCCACAACTTGGGCTCCTAGGCACTGTTATTACACAAATAACAAACACTGCCATATAATAAAATACATATTCAAGGAAGTGCAGCGACAACATATAATCACTTATGATCACTGCCCTGCACTTTAAGTGTGTGGGGGGAGGGAGCTGGCTGGCTGGCTGGGAAAAGAGGGCAATGCTTTCTGGCTTGGGGGAGGAGGGGAGACATAAAACTGCTGGAAGAGCAGTCAGCGTAGTGGATGTCTCACCACCCAGGAATGAGAGGTTTAAAAAGGTCAGCCTGGGCCTCGCCCCTCCCCTCATTCACTTGGAACAGGTCTGCCCCATTCAGGCATTGAGGGCCTACATGGCAATAAGGTGTAAGGGAGAAGTCCCCTTTATGTACATGGAGATGAGAGTCCCCTCACAGCATATCGATTACCATGTTGAGACAGGGACTAATGAGGTTTGGGCTGCCAGCCCATGAATTTGGTTCCCACTAATTCAGAATAGTGAATAGCGGCTATGGCAGCAGCGCAGATAGGCATGGAAGCAGAGGCTATTCAGGCAATCGGGTGCTGGCAATCTAATGCATACTGAACGTATGTAAGACCTCATGTGGAAAATCAACATTAATCAGTTGTGTTCTCATTTCAGATACGGGACAGTCGGCTATACACAGGAGGGTGTGGCTCTGGAGGCACAGAATTGTGTTTTGGGTGCATACACACACATCCAGGTTGCCTGAGGGCTCCCAGCTGGGATTTGGTGGCAAAGCACTACTCAGTTGGCATGCACGGATGGGCATGTTAAGGGATCAACTGATACCGCTGTTGCATGCTGTTCAGGCGCATCAGCAGCCACTGGATATATTGGTGATACACCTGGGAGAAAATGGTCTGGGAACACATAAAAGAGTGAAGTTAATGCTTTGAACTAGGAGGGACCTGATGCGGATCCTGGCAATATCTCCAGGCGTTAACATTGTCTGGTCAGATGTGCTTCAGCACAGGATCTGGCAGGGAGCAATGAACCCCACCACAGTGGATAAAACCAGTAAGCATGTGAACAGGGAAGTGGCCAAATTCTTGTTGCCCTTGGAAGGGACAGTAATTTCACATCCTGGCATATTCTATGGGGCACCTGAGTTACTTTGGGAGGATGAGATGCACCTGTCAAACTCAGGTGCTGCCATATTTTTGGCTGATATAAAATAGGGCATTGGGAGATGTCTGGGAACCCAGCTGGGTGTGGGGAGGAGGCAGCCAAGCTAATGGCTGGCACCTCCTTGTGGCACATGTTCAGTGCAGGTACTCCATAAATTAAGGCACAAAAGAATGAATAAATGGCTTGGAAAAGGAATTAAGGAGAGGTGCTTGGTAAATGAGCAAGCCAGGGACAGTTAGGGACTCCTCTGATTGGTACAGCAGGGAGCCAACCCCCCATCATTATAGTCCACCTTAACCCCTCCTACGAGAGGGGTGGTTGGTAAGGTCCAGGCAAGGGAATTGCTGGAGGAACCTGGTCCCGGCAAGGGAATTGCTGGAGGGACCTGGATGAAAAAGGGGAGAGCTCGTGGAAGCCCCGCTTCCCCCCCAAAAAATTGGCTGGAATTGGAATTGGCAGTGGATCTGCTGGAGGGACATAATTTTTTCATCTGCACTGCACATTTTATCCACCGGGTTAGTCCCAGATATCTATCTAATAATAAACCCATATCTAATGTCTTCTGTCATTCTTTCGGCATAGCCAGACAAATACATTTAGCTGCTATGGATAAGATTGGAGAGCAGATCAGAGACAATGAGGTAGAAAAAAAGAATGACCAGAAGCCTAATTTAATTCAAGTAATCAATGAAGTACAGAACTGAAATGCTGTATTAGAAAATCAGACTTGATCCTGTAATATTAGACATCTAGGTTTACCAAAATCAAAAGATGGGGATGATATTGATTTTTTAGGGTTTTGTATATAAGGAAAGAATTAGTCAAGGTCAAATTATTTCACTGACTGTAGTTTGCTGCCCAGAGACTGCAAGACTTTCTTTAAATTTACTCTGTAACATCAAATTTTGAATTTGAATTTCATTATTTTAATGTTAAAATGAAAAATCTGACTAAATGCTTTTTGGTACCAACGGTTTTGCTATATTTCTTTAAAAAAGACAATTAAGATCTTTTTGGTTCTCTCTTCAGATCTAAAAAAGACATCCTTGTTAAGAGGACAATTCAGAAATGATTAGATTTACCAATAAACATGCCAGAGCTAAGCATAAAAAAATCATTCTTGTTATATGTCTGAATTATCAGTTCAATTAAATTAAAGGATTGCTGTGGAGTAGGGACATTATAATACTCTTCAACAATTAGGTCTGTTTGGGCACGGGGAAGGGCTGACTAAATTTAAAATAACACAGCTTTCTGATAATTAAGTTAAATAATGATCAAGTGATTTCATCTGCCTTAGAGTATAAATCGTAAACTATTAAATCAATTTAAGCAACTAGTTAGCATACATTTTTCCCCTCAATATTCATTTTGTAGTATCTGAATTCTGATTCTTTACCAAATATTTCATTTGAAAACTGAAAGCAAATTATTCTAATACCTCTTTGACCTTTACAATTAAAATAGCTAGTCAAACTATTGAAATCAGATTGTCTAATGCAATTGTGCTGCTAAAACAACTGATACTATACAAATTAAATTAAATGTGGTAAGAATAAACATTTGGAGTAAATTTCTAGTTAGTTCATTGTAATTTGATTTCAGAATTTTACCTGTATTTTACTTATTCGGGGATATATTAAACATCAAAAACTACAAAGATTGATCTAGTCATGGTAAGGTGCGCTGTGGGGAAAAAAGGGCATTGTATTTCACAAAGGTTGATCTGCTCCAACATTCCTTTCAAAACACGAATAAGAATATATGTTTGAAACAATATGAAATAATACCAATTTCATTCCAGTAAAGAGAAAGCTAAATACATTAGCCTAGATTTTTTTATGACTATTGTTTTAGGTACTTCCATTTTTATGTCTCCAACCTGAAAAAATAAACTTAAGGGAGTTTGATTTTAAAGGCCAGAGTGTCAGTACTTAATGAAAATCAGACTCCATTTAAGATATCAAGTTGGGGCAAAAACTGAAGCTCCCAAAAAATCACAAGAAAGATTTGAAAATTTAGTCCATTACTTTTGGAGCATGTTCACATGCATCATACACCTCTTTTACTATAAAGAATCTCATAGCAAAAAGAAAACAACAATATATTTAACCAAAAGGTTGGGGGTCTGATGCCCCAAATTGAAAGACAATAATTTTGAATATATTAAGTGAAAACAGATAAACAAGTGCTAAAGCAGAAATGAAATATACTGATGTATATGTAGGGTTACCAGATAGCAACCGTGAAAAAATGGGACAGGGGTGGGTGGTAATTGGAGCCTATATAAGAAAAAGTCCCCAAAAATGGAACTGTCCCTTTAAAAACGGGACATCTTGTCACTCTATGTATATGAATTGAATAGTTATACAAACATGGAAAAAATGTTGCTAGAACCACTTAAGTTATTTAAAACACAGCACAATTTGATCCAGGGCCCATTCTTCAACCTATGAGTTAAGTCAGAGTAAAGGGGCAGAAATTGAAACATGCTGAATTTATAATAGATGTGAGGAAAGGGAATTCTGAGCCCAACACTGGAAGGAGGGAGTGAGGCAACCAGTCAGCTAGGCTAAATTTAGCTATTGCTTTAGGGGTGCACATGTATGTAAGCAACAGCTGTTGCCCATCATACCCTTTCTTTGTGGTCTTGTGCTCTTGTGTTTCTGCATGGGCAAGAGAAGTTTTCCCTTTGGTAAAATAATTGAATTACTTTACAATTTATAGGGAGAAGGGAACATAAAGAAAGGGGAAGGCATTCTTGTGAAATGTTTACCACTCAAACTCTATTGTGTGTTTACCTGTAGTAGCAATATTCCTTCACATCAATAATAAATTGCTTTGCACTCCACTTATCTAGAAATGAGAAGATCCCATGCCAACAAAGCTGGTTTTCTTTTCCAGCCGCTTGAGAATGGATATTGTGGTGACAGGATATACACACACATTCCTGTCATCATTAGTACTGCACAGTTAAGGTATTTTATTTTGCTCTTTCTTCCTTTAGTTGCCACTTTCCTCTATAATAACTTTTATTATGTTACCACTTGGCACTTACTTTTGATCCATATATCTCAAAGTTTTTTATGGAGATAAGCATTTTATCCCCATTTTACAGGTAGGGTAACTGATGTAAGGGGACGTCAACTTGACCAGGTCAGTGTCAGAGCCGGGAACTGAACCCAACTCACCCAACTCCCAGACCCGTAACCTATTCACTGGTTTCCTGTTATCTCACTTTTACGGAAGATTGTTTCCTCATGCCATCTTTTTAATACAATGGAATGGTGGTGTTGGTGTATAATTCCAGCCTTTCTTGATACTATTATGCCTTACTCTTAACCTTTATTGCCAATTTAGATGCAGTTACTGCCATTGCTTTTTTAAATTCCTCCTATTTGCCTCCTGGCCCAGTGATCAATAATAAAAGCTCTCTGGAATTACCTATCTCCCAATACATCCTATTCTGCTCAAAACAGAAAAAAGTATCATTCCTAAAAATCAGAGCTGCCCAGAGTGGGGGCAACTGGGGCAATTTGCCCCAGACCCTGGGCCCTGCAGTGGCCCCCACGAGAGTTTTCCGGGGCCCCTGGAGTGGGGTCCTTCACTTGCTACAGGGACAACAGAAAACTCTCGCGGGGCCCAGGCCCCCGGAGAATCTTCCACGGCAATTCGGCAGCAGGGGGTCCTTCTGCTTCAGGACCCGTCACCGAAGTCCTGGGTCTTTGGCAGCAATTCGGCGGTGGGGGCAGCCCCCTGAATCCTCTGGGAGGCCCTGCCTAAAATGAGCATTTATTATGTGTTTCTTTTGACTTTTAGAAGAAAAACAAAAAATACCTCTCTGATGCCATAGGCACCTTAGAAAAAAACCTTGAGAACACAGTAAACACAAACTCCAGAGCACAATTTCACTCACACAGACAACAGCTAGTCAAAACAATAATAGTAGAAAGCTATAATAATGCCCCAGGATCGCCTTCAAAATGCCAAACCTCAGTTTTCCCTTTCTGTCCCAAAGGCTGAGAAAATACATTAGTTTTCTAGACTGACCTGAAAGTCAGATTTGTGATATTTCATTTCAAGGTGGAGATTAGGAAGTGAGCCTCAGAGTTGGAGGCCCCTAAATGTTTTTCAGAATGTCACTATTTCAAGTAAATTTGTAGAGTGATCACAGATGTTCATGAATTTTAGCATAGACAATACCTTTTCCCAAATTTCTCTACAATTTTTCACAAAGTAGCAGCATTTTCGTCTAATTGCACTATACATTTTCTTTTTAGCGCAGAAGTATCTTTTTTTGTTTTGTATTTGCTTAAAGGCAAAACGGAACATTCACAATTATATGCAATTAAATATATGTTCGTAATAATCAGTCTGGCAGTTTTGGAAACAAGTACATCCACTACCACTGAATAAAACATCACTCTGAACTTCACTGGCCATTATTGGATATGTCTTCAATCAAATTCCAACCTCATTAGGAAAAATCTATTTAAAAAAAGACCAGAACAGCCTTCTGGCACTTGTAGCAAAGTTAGTTGTCATAAACTGTTTTCTGAAGAGACTGATTAACATAACTGGATCCTAGCCACCACAGCAAGGGGTTATCTAAGAGTACAGAAGGAAAAAGAGTGGCAAAGGGAAGTCGGAATTTCCATGTTTTACTTTCTTGTGCTTATTTATTTCCTGGAGTAATGATTGATTATGGTTGTGTGACCATTTTTAGTATTTTGGGATATATTTATATTTAACAAGTTGTCACTAGAATAACTGTAAATAAATAGCTTATGGAGGTGCCCTCAGCAAGTATACCATTTTTAACATAACATACCTCTAATATGTAGAGGTCATTCAATGTACAATCAAACCCCTAGGATGATTTTTGTATTTACTGTAGAGCATCTCTCTAGACTCAACAGAATTAGTTTAGTGAAGGAACAAATTAAACTAAAATCAGATATGTTGCTTTTAAGCTCAGTGCTTTTAAGCTTTCTCTTTTCTGCTAAGGATTGTGATTAATTTATATAGTTAATCTGTCATATTAGTTAAATGGAGATCCTAGAACAATACTGCTGCAAGTAATAGATGTTGCTACTTGAAATGGGAATCATATAAAAACTAAGTTGACCTTGGCTTTCAGCTACTTTGGAGCAATGCCTGGAAGAGAAAACCGTTAAAGTGATTGTGACGGGTGCGCATCTTCAAGGAGCTACATAGTAAATTTCCATTCTGTCCTGTGTCCCACTAAAAATATGGGCAGGAGGAGGAAGTGAAGAAGAAGTTAAAAAGATATACACAAATTCTAGAAGAAAAAGACTGTTAATTTTGGAATTAAGTAAAGCATTCTTAATCCCTATCCTGCATGTAAATTCATGAAATGGAATGTGACATTTTAAATACTACATATTTTGAAACAGAATAAAACTGAAGCCTCCATATGTCAAAAAAATTAGATACAGATTACAAAACTAAATTTAGAAAAACAGAGGGGAGTAAAATGAAGCATAATTAATAGATTGAACACAAAGCACTAACGATAGACCCTTAAGATTTCCAGCTTAAATATAAAATCCATTGCTACAAGCAACAGTGAAAATGAATTAATTAATATCAATCTTTTCTCATTTCAGCAATATCTGTTAAATTGCTTAGGCACTGGTCAAAACATTTTGTACATGAGTTGAATAATGATTTTCAAAGTTAAAGAAAAGAAGAGGTTGAAATGTCATGGGTCAAATTTTCAAAATGCCTGTGCTTCTGTTCTGGAGGGGAAAAAAATCTAATGTTTGCATATGCAAATTGCTCACTTGTAAATGTTAATAGTCATTGTGTGTGCAAGGGATCAATTAGCCTGAACAATAGGCAAGAAGGAAATTAATTAACTCTGTTCCTTATGGAACAATTTCATTTTACATTGAAACAGACATTATTTGAAAAAAATAAAAATAAAAAAGTTAACTTCTAAGGCATCTTTTCACACTCGAAGAATGTTTGGGAAGGTCCTGTCTGATCTATCTTGTCAACAGAGACAAGTCAGTAGTGAAAGTGTGCTTCTCACTGGTTCCTGAATAAATTCAAAACAAGAGAAACAAGACCTGTCAATAATGTAGACGTCCATAAGTCAACATCCCAGCCCCACACAAGGCAAAACAGCAGAAAGATAAAGATAAGATCTATTGTAGTATTGAGGGCTTGTATAAGATGACTGAGCTTGTCACTGGGTAGATGTGGAGGTTGTACAGTGACCGTGGAGGGACAGCTACGAGAGAAGGGATTTATCATGACTCAATACGAGCCTTTAAAGATCAAGATAAGTAAATTTAATCTTTTATTTCTAATCACTAATCTAAAAACAATGCTTACAAAAATGTTTACTGGATCTGAAAGCATTAATATTGATTTAATAAAAATGTTTCCAACATTGGTAGATAAGGAGAAAGCAGACTTTAAAACCACACTATTCTTATCATCTTACTTTCCCCATCACCACACACACACTTTGACATAACTTTAGCTGCCACTATATCAAAAATCACTATGATTAAGATTAACGTTCTGTCATTTAAAGGCTGGGTTTCAAGCTCTCAGATGATAAATATCTACATAACTGATTTCTACCCCAGGAATTCTCTAGGTACTAATCGCTAAACCATGTCATAAATGAAAATAGTAGGATTAAAACAAGTTAGGAATCAGAATAATGCTTTATGATCTAGCATCTTGCTAATTGCCTGGTCCAAAATGAAATACACCTCTACCCCGATATAACGCTGTCCTCGGGAGCCAAAAAAATCTTACCGTGTTATAGGTGAAACCACTTTACATAGAACTTGCTTTGATCCGCCGGAGCATGCACCCTCGCCCTCCGAGTGCTGCTTTACCGCGTTATATCCGCATTTGTGTTATATCGGGTGGCGTTATATCGGGGCAGAGGTGTATTACCTATTGGAACCTCAGCTGTCTAATGCTTTATGGCCATGCACTTAAAGTCCTGAGAGTTCTCAAGCATCACATTTTGGTCCAACTGTATTGCCACAGATTCAGGATTGAAAATTTTAAGTCCTGGCCCTCATGCTGATGTAATTTACATTCATTCTTGATAAACATCTGAATTTCTGAATGATTACCTGCACTAAACTGCCAAGTCATCACTGACAAGACTAGTTCCAGATCTAACACACATATTTCTGAAGAAAACACTGAATACTGAGCTTCTTCCAAAAGACAACAGCATCAGGATGATTTCCAAATAAATCATTCTGTCAATAGAAACATCATTATTGACAGAATTCAGACCTCAGACATGCAAAACAAAGCTATCAGCGCCATCAAACACAGGGGTCACTTTTATTAGCAACAAAAGTTACTAAAAATCATTTTCTGGGTTCAGGTATTGCCTGAGTACTGGATTGCCTCTCTCACAGGCTTACTTGTTATAACATAATCTTAGGTGTGACCTAGGGTAAGTTCTAACAATTTCACAACATTGAAACATTTAGTATACACTCCCTTATATAGCATTTTGGCATATATATTTTTGAATTAAAGAAATTGTGAACAGCCTGGGGGGAGGGGGAGAGACATACATTAGATGTCTTCCAGTTAGTAACTCCTGAACCACTTAGGGAACTGATAAAGGTCTTGTACATGTTATGGTCAATTTGTAAATCTTGTTTATTCTAGGTAACCTTTACATTGTCTTTTACAGGAATCTGTTGATAATCAGAGTTATTTAAATAAATGAAGTGAGCGACAGATTGGGGAAAATATATCCAAAGTGAAGACATTATCCTCAAAGTCTAAAACAATGGTATGCCATACAACATATCCTGAAGACAAACCAGACAGATAAGGGTCTACAAGTAAATGCAGCAGCCTTTCTGCTGTCCCTCATGAATGCATTTGCTGGTATATGGTCAAAAAGCTAACCCATTCAGACATGAAAGCTAACTCTCTCTTAGTATAGATCCTTTTGTAGATGGTTAAGAAAAACTTATATTGGACATGAATCCACAGAACGTTCATTATGCTCAACATGCCTAGACCTAGTCCAACCACCTGCTCAAAGCAGGACCAATCCCCAATATTTGGCCCAGGTCCTTAAATGGCTCCCTCAAGGACTGAACTCACAACCCTGAGTTTAGCAGGTCAATGCTCAAACCACTGAGCTATTCCTCCAACCACATTTTATATTTACAAAAGGTACACTCACCAGAGGTCCCTTCCACGGCTTCATTGTCTGGGATACCGCCTTGGAAGGGCTGGGAGGGTACTTCCGTCAGGCTGAGAAAAAGGTCCTGGCTGTTGGGGAGAATTGAATGCTGTGTGCTCTCTACAAGCTTGTCCTCTTCTTCCTCCTCTTCCCCGTCCGCAGAATCCGCAGGCACGGCTGAGATTACCCCCTCCTCGGAATCCATGGTCAGGGGTGGAGTAGTGGGGGCGGACCCCCCTAGAATTGCATGCAGCTCAGCGTAGAAGTGGCATGTTTGTGGCCCTGCCCCAGACCTTCCTTTTGCTGCTTTGGTTTTCTGATAGGCTCGTCTGAGCTCCTTAACTTTCACACAACACTGTACTGAGTCCCTGGTGTGGCCTCTCTCTATCATAGCCTTGGAGACTTTTTCAAACGTTTTTTCATTTAGTCTTTTGGAACGGAGTTCTGCTAGCACGCAATCATCTCCCCATATAGTGATCAGATCCAGTACCTCCCGTACATTCCATGCTGGAGTTCTTTTTCGATTCTCAGACTGCATGCTTACCTGTGCTGATGAGCTCTGCGTGGTTACCTGTGCTGATCAGCTCTCCAAGCTGGGCAAACAGGAGGATGCGCGCTCCGGCGGATCAAATCAAGTTTGATATAACACAGTTTCACCTATAACACAGTAAGATTTTTTGGCTCCCAAGGACAGCGTTATATCGAGGTCTATATCCAGTTGGCTTGTTGTATTTCCTCCAAGCACCTGGGATGTTACTATCACCACACTGAAAAGGTTTCAGGGAAATTCATTATCTGAAATAAGTTTCAGTCATGAAACCCTAGACTTCCATGGCTAACTTAGCTATGTTGCCAACTCTCATGATTTTGTTATGAGATTCATGATAAGTATTATTTTCCTTAAAGCCCCAGCTCCCAGAGTCAAGTGGATATGTGATGATTTCAGCCTTCATTCTTAAAGAAAAAGTAATTTTCTAGGCCTTCTGGCTGTGGAGAAAGCTTCAAAATGCAACCCCAGCGCACCGTAAAGGCTCAAAAAGCAGAAGGCAAATAAAAAGAACAAATATATTATTTTTACATAATCTCATGATTTTAAAGCCAATCTTGTGATTTTTTATAAGCCTGACTCATGATTTTTGAGCAATTGGCGTTGGCAATACTGTAACTTTGAAGAGCTGCATGAAAGTGTTGAGTTAATCACTTTGATTACATGGTGAGTTGTCCTGTTCCAAGGGGAGGGGAAATCATTTGACTTTTTTCCTTCTACTTCCTTTTTTTTAAAAAAAAAATATGTACAAAACTGTACTGTCCCCACCCTCTAACATTCTTCTGCTCTTCAAATGGTACAGTAACTATTTTCGTTGGAATTCCAGGTTCAGTACTCCAGAGAGGGTGATCTTTTTCTATAGATAATTGCTGACGTTATTCCAGAAAATTGAGGTAACTGAAGGTTAATTTTGGGAGGATTTCAATAGTTGCTGAAAGAGCTGTGAATTTATGTCTGAATCATATCAAGGTCCTAGAGAGACTATAAAAGTAATTTGCAGGATTAATAAAGACTGTGCTTTTGGTATTCTGGTAGGAGAACTTGGGTTATGGTCATGGATTTTTATAGGATTAATTTTAGAAATGCCTAGATCAATCTGCACTTGCACTCCTAAAATATTGCTATTCTTTTCAAAACTACAGGAACATAATGATTCCTCACCTCACTGAACCCTCTCCCGCACAATACACAGAATACTTTCTCACTGAAAGACTAACCAGACTATATGATATATTAAATAATCAACCGAGGTGATTGTGGAGAACATGGGAAATTTCTGTTTTATTTTTAAGAAAACTGTGTGAGTGAGTTTACCCAATTACTTTTGTGTTGTGACCTATCTGGTTTCAAGGGATTAACTTCTTTCCTGAGACATCTTTCCCAAAACACTCACTGGACGTGGGACACATAGATATGTCTAGGTTGGAATAAATCAGTGGTCCCCAACCTTTTCATCTGCTGGGCACCAGACGAAGGATCATGGTGGCGGTGGAGCATCCGCCGAAATGCCACCAAATTTCTCGATGCCGAAAGGCTGCAGAAATTTGGCGACATTTCGGTGGATGCTCCACTGCCGGCCAGGACACAGGCGCATTTAGATGCCCCTGCTGGCGCCGTGGCACCTGCAGGCACTGTTTTGGGGACTCCTGGTATAAATGAACTATTGAGAACTACCAAAAAGTGAAGAGAGCTACTTCAGAAATACAACGGACAACAATGACCAGACCATACATTTCTAACTGCTGCTGGTCAAGGGGACTTTAGATATAGACTGACCATTACTTGTCTAACTACAACCCCTCTCCCTACATACTGTGACCAGATGTCCCGATTTCATAGGGACAGGCTTGATATTCGGGGCTTTTTCTTATGTAGGTGTCTATTAACCTCCACCCCCAGTCCCAATTTTTCACACTTTCTATCTAGTCACCCTTCCCGTCCCCATGAAGGCGAGGAATGTGCATGTAAAAACAGAATGACTGCAACTGGACACAATGTGTTAAAAGACTGGCATAAGAAAATTCCTCACCCTAGAGAAGGGAGTAATCTACTCAAACAGTTGGGCAGAACCAGGGAGGCTAGCTGCAGGCAGGAGTCTGCCTTACATGCTAGTGCAAAGATGGGCCTTCCTAATCCAGAAAGGGAAGCTGGCAGGTATGGAGAGAGCTGTGTGTTTAGGGTTTTCCTTTAGCATTTTAACTAAATGTCCCTGAACACTGTATTGAGCCTAACTGATGACTTGTTTGGTCACTGCAAACTCTGCTGGCTGCTTAGGTTGCAAGGGGTGTAGTTTCCAACAAACGTTCAAGCTCATTTGAACCTACTAATGGAACTACTATGAGAAACGTATGTTGAAGCCAGGGACCTAGTCTCACAGTAGTGGAGTCTGAGGGCTCCTCCCTGGGAAAAGTGAAGGCCTATCACTAAGAAGTGTACACTCCCAGAAAAAATTATTACGGTTGAAAGCATAGTATGCCCTGTAATATCATGACAGTGATGGACAATATCAATTTTTTAAACCTTAAATAGCTTTGTTACTTTTAATATTCAAGTTTTAAGGACTTAAGGTGTAGGCATAAGCATTAAAATGTGAGTTGGTGTTGTAATGACATTGTTCCACTAAAGGCTAAGTAGGCATAAGAGCACCAAAACTGTTTGGGACTAACCAGGGCCGAAAGTAACTTAAAGGACTTACTGGTACACCGGAGTCCTGAGCAGGGGGTGTGGCCTCAACCGGAAGAGGCGGAGCCTTGACCAGAAAAGGCAGGGCTTTTAAATAGCAGGGCCCTTTAAATCAAGATTTAAAAGGCTCAGGGGCTCTGTAGCTGGTCGTTCTGGGGGTGATTTAAAGGGCCCGGGGCTCCAGCTGCCGCTACCACAGCAGCGTTCCAGGCCCTTAAATCACTGCCGGAGCTCTGCTACCACTACCCCAGGACTCCAGCAGCGGGGCTGGAGAGGCAATTTAAAGGGCCCAGGACTCTGTCCACTGTGGAGAGCTCCAAATCCTTTAAATTGCCAGCCTGGGGAAGCTGGTCCAGCCTGGCACAGCATACTGCCTCTTGTCAGTACACTGTACTGGCTTACTTTCACCTCTGGGAGTAACGTAAAGGATACATTCTTCAAAACTATCTACACACAAATCACTGACATCTACAGGGGTTCTATATTCTACTTGTCACAACTGCAGAGGACTGGTTGATTTAAATAAAAATATTTACTTTGGGTCTGATACCACATCAGGAAATAACCTAACTGAATTTGAACCAGCTATAGCAGAAATGATTACATTTTTATTTACTTTATCTTTGGGTCTAAGAGAAACTCAGCACCAAAGCACACCCATCACAAGGCTTGGTGTTCTTAACATCCCACAAGAACATGAGAGCTCAAGGCTATATTGTATTTTAAAATTATGTTTAAATTAACAGTTTGCCCTTTAATGTTAAGAGGTCATTTTGAGGGAGAAACAGGCAGGAAATGAGTGAGCAAATGTTCAAACTAAATATGACAGTTAAAAGAATATGCTGAAAATACAGATTTTCAGGTGAGGGTTTCCTAAAATCAGTCAATTCCTTTAATACTTCAGAGCAGCTGAAGATCTTTAAAGTAGTTGGAGTAAAGGACCCTAACACTGCAGTGAGGATGAGTCATGCCTTGGTGCTCCCACAGCTCTTTTTGACCATATTAAGTACTCCTACCCAGTGCATGACACATTTGTAATCAAAACACTCGTTGCAATTCAAGAAATTATAGTGTTGCTAGAAAAAAAAAGGGGGCTACATTCAGAATGAGTTCAGCTGACATTTTTGATAACCACGGTGAAACCATGTCACCTCTGCACCAACACCTGGTTTTCTCACTCTTCACTAAACCAGATGTGAAAGACCAAAAGGGGAGGAAAAATTCTATTCAAATAAACTTGCAATTATTTACAATAAGATGCAACATTTACTTACAGCTAAATAACAGGCCTATTACAATTGAACAAACCTGGACAGCACTCATCAAGAGTTACCATTACAATGTTTTTAAAAATACACACACTTTTAGTACAATGTGCAACCTTAAATAACCACTAAAATTAAAGGGCCTATATGCTGTCCTGGTCTAATTTTGGCTCCAGAGTTTTCTGACTGGCACCCCGTCTGCAAGGCCAAAGATTCAGCATGTTACCTCCTGCCTCCTCAAACGCCTCTGATGCACAAACTACTGCAGGGTGACATGAGAAAAGAATAAACCCTAGACTGGATACACATGTGGAGAATTTACGGAATAGTAGATGAAGGTTTCCTGTGAAATAGAAGGGGCAGGAGAAAACGTGCACCAGATAGGTGACTAATAGATAATTATTTTAAAATATGCACAAGTTGGCAGCTAGTTTCTGACAGAACATATTGCAAAACTACTACTTTTAATGATTCATGTAGGAAAGCTTAATTCAAATCCAAAATATGGACACACAGAAAAGCAGTATTGCATTAGGTTTCAAGGAGAGACTGCCAAAATACAAGTGGAGCCCACTATAGATTCCTCCTGGGAAAATACAGGATGAGTCATCAAAGATGTAGACAGGAATTTTCAAAGGCGTTCATAGGCGCTGGGCACATAACACCTTTAAAAATCTCAGTTGTGCTACCCTGGGTCTTGTCAGACTCAAAAGGTCAAACTGGAAAAGAAAAACATCACCTATAATAGTCTACTTTACATTAACTTGTCAATCCAGCTATGAGAATGCTGCAACCAACAAAAAAGACATTGTAAAATATACATTACTTTTTTGCCACTTAAACTTTTTTTCATGTTGATCTCTAAAACTCCTAGTCCTAGCTGAAGCAGAGGATTTCCCACTTTCAGTGGTGCCAGAAGCTGTATGCACGTTATGACCAGTGCTTGCCATTGGCAGGGGCAGAGCTAGGGAAGGCAGTGATTTCAGTTGCTTCTGGGCATTGTCAATGGCTGCAGAGGAGTTCAGGGATGGGGAGTGACACTGCACCGGGACAGGATGGGCTGGCAGTAAGGTCTGAGCCTGACACAGATTCCTCAGGCAAAGCACTGGAGCTAGCAGCTGCAGCAAGGAAGGCTCCACAGGGATTGGCAGTGATAAACTGTGTCCCAGTTTAACCACTTGAAATGTTGAAAGGTATGCCGCGGTGTTTAGCTTTTAATGGACAGAGGTAAAAGGTCTTCAGATTAGCCTCAATCCAAATTAGATTTAATCTCTTGATCATTTAATGTCCCATAACTGTTTCCTATTTAGGTGCTCATTTTGCTCTTATATTGGCTGATTTTCTAGCATTTTATGCCTGATCCAATGCCCTCCAAACCAACCACTAATATACCTATATTCTTAGATGTGTACATCAATAATGGATATAAAAGGACTAACTGTGGGAATATGGGTACAAGATTACATTTGTCAAAAGGATCCCTGATATGGAAATGCAGAAAAGAATTGAACTGCTACAGATTCATGACATATATAAAGTCATATTCAATGTAGTCATTTGATACAGTTGTGACCATTTTAAAAAAGTCAACATTTCCCAATAGATACTACAGTTATCGCAGTCATTTCTAAAAATAATCTAGTGTTGTATCTTAGATACCATGGTGTAGTAAATTGGTAAATATTGACTTTTTAAAAAATGGTGACATTGGTGGTGCTATAGCTTAATTACATGCTCTGGCATCTGACAGCCGCTTATGCTGGGCTGTGGGACACGTAGGCCAGGTCTACACTGCGACTTTAAATCGGTTTAACGGCCGATATACCGATTTAACGCTGTATCCGTTCACACGACGTCGTCATTAATATCGAGTTAAACGGCACTCCTAAATCGATTTCGGAACTCCTCCCAACGAGAGAGTAGCGCTAATTCGTTAGCGAACTCGGATTGTTCGTGTGGACGGAAATCGACGTTATTGGCTCCGTGCGATCCCAGAGTGCAGCATGACCGCTGCGACAGCAATCTGAACTCGGATGCAGCGGCAGGTAACAGAAAAGCCCCAACGAACTTTTGAATTACATTTCCTGCCTTGACCAGCGTGGAGCTCTGATCAGCACGGCTTGCGATGCCGTCTGAAATCGAAAAGAGCTCCAGCATGACTGTAGGGATATAGGTTCTCTCCTGTCATGGAGTAACAATCTGTTTGTATCCAGCTCCGTTACGAGACACGACAAGCCAACGTTGGATAAAAAACTCCGGATTACACAGCGCTAGCTGTGACACAGCGTAGAACGGGAGCAGAGACTCAGATGCCGCCTCATGAGGGGAGGGTACTGAGGACTCAGCTTATGCCCACAGTCACAGCAGGTCTCTGAAATTATTATTTGCCATTCTTGGCTAGCTCCCACAATGTCTGTAAGTTCAAAACACAGTGTTGGCTGGTTCAGCGAACATGCCCTCAGTTTATTCTCCCCCCCCCCCCACCACTGAAAAAAGGTGAAGTTGCTGCTCTATCGCGTTATTGATCCATTCACTCCGCGGACAAAAGCTGTCAAGTGTGATTGCTGCCTTCCACACAGGGTGAGGTGGCATGTACCCAGCACACCCGGGACTGTTTTGCCCCATCGGCACGTGCTCTCACACGGAATGGGAACTATGGGATC